>NC_090743.1:121485584-121785584 GCF_036898095.1 Palaemon carinicauda | reverse complement strand
TTCGTATCACAAATTTTTTGTTTACAGAAACTTTCGTATCAATAGGTATCACTGTACTCATACCAAGGTGGACTTTAAGAAAGAGACAGGAGAGATTCTCTGAAAAAAATTACACAAATCTAAATTAGAATCTAATTTCATCTACTGTTCCTGAAACTGATCTCTCAATAAACAATTAAATTGTATCCTTTCAACACCGTTAACCTAATAACAAATGATCTTGACAAAGTCAGAAAGAAGGAAAATGGAAATATACTTCTTTAACTTACCAAGGGCAATCACACTGATAATTGCTGCATTCCAGTCCCGAAATACAATCTGATTCCTTGAGGCAGTACTCTCCAGGTCTGACACGGTACTCTGAATAACAAAACAAATGATGAAGAAAATCCAGGTCTCACACGGTACTCTGAATAACAAATCAAATGATGAAGAAAATCCAGGTCTCACACGGTACTCTGAATAACAAAACAAATGATGAAGAAAATCCAGGTCTGACCCAGTACTCTGAATAACAAAACAAATGATGAAGAAAATCCAGGTCTCACACGGTACTCTGAATAACAAATCAAATGATGAAGAAAATCCAGGTCTCACACGGTACTCTGAATAACAAATCAAATGATGAAGAAAATCCAGGTCTCACACGGTACTCTGAATAACAAATCAAATGATGAAGAAAATCCAGGTCTCACACGGTACTCTGAATAACAAAACAAATGATGAAGAAAATCCAGGTCTCACACGGTACTCTGAATAACAAATCAAATGATGAAGAAAATCCAGGTCTCACACGGTACTCTGAATAACAAAACAAATGATGAAGAAAATCCAGGTCTGACCCAGTACTCTGAATAACAAATCAAATGATGAAGAAAATCCAGGTCTGACCCAGTACTCTGAATAACAAAACAAATGATGAAGAAAATCCAGGTCTGACCCAGTACTCTGAATAACAAAACAAATGATGAAAATCCAGGTCTCACACGGTACTCTGAATAACAAATCAAATGATGAAGAAAATCCAGGTCTCACACGGTACTCTGAATAACAAAACAAATGATGAAGAAAATCCAGGTCTCACACGGTACTCTGAATAACAAATCAAATGATGAAGAAAATCCAGGTCTCACACGGTACTCTGAATAACAAAACAAATGATGAAGAAAATCCAGGTCTCACACGGTACTCTGAATAACAAATCAAATGATGAAGAAAATCCAGGTCTCACACGGTACTCTGAATAACAAAACAAATGATGAAGAAAATCCAGGTCTGACCCAGTACTCTGAATAACAAATCAAATGATGAAGAAAATCCAGGTCTGACCCAGTACTCTGAATAACAAAACAAATGATGAAGAAAATCCAGGTCTCACACGGTACTCTGAATAACAAATCAAATGATGAAGAAAATCCAGGTCTGACACGGTACTCTGAATAACAAAACAAATGATGAAGAAAATCCAGGTCTGACCCAGTACTCTGAATAACAAAACAAATGATGAAGAAAATCCAGGTCTCACACGGTACTCTGAATAACAAAACAAATGATGAAGAAAATCCAGGTCTCACACGGTACTCTGAATAACAAAACAAATGATGAAGAAAATCCAGGTCTGACCCAGTACTCTGAATAACAAAACAAATGATGAAGAAAATCCAGGTCTCACACGGTACTCTGAATAACAAAACAAATGATGAAGAAAATCCAGGTCTGACCCAGTACTCTGAATAACAAATCAAATGATGAAGAAAATCCAGGTCTGACCCAGTACTCTGAATAACAAAACAAATGATGAAGAAAATCCAGGTCTCACACGGTACTCTGAATAACAAAACAAATGATGAAGAAAATCCAGGTCTGACCCAGTACTCTGAATAACAAAACAAATGATGAAGAAAATCCAGGTCTGACCCAGTACTCTGAATAACAAAACAAATGATGAAGAAAATCCAGGTCTGACCCAGTACTCTGAATAACAAATCAAATGATGAAGGAAATCCAGGTCTCACACGGTACTCTGAATAACAAAACAAATGATGAAGAAAATCCAGGTCTGACCCAGTACTCTGAATAACAAATCAAATGATGAAGAAAATCCAGGTCTGACCCAGTACTCTGAATAACAAAACAAATGATGAAGAAAATCCAGGTCTCACACGGTACTCTGAATAACAAAACAAATGATGAAGAAAATCCAGGTCTCACACGGTACTCTGAATAACAAAACAAATGATGAAGAAAATCCAGGTCTGACCCAGTACTCTGAATAACAAAACAAATGATGAAGAAAATCCAGGTCTGACCCAGTACTCTGAATAACAAATCAAATGATGAAGAAAATCCAGGTCTGACACGGTACTCTGAATAACAAATCAAATGATGAAGAAAATCCAGGTCTGACACGGTACTCTGAATAACAAAACAAATGATGAAGAAAATCCAGGTCTGACACGGTACTCTGAATAACAAAACAAATGATGAAGAAAATCCAGGTCTGACACGGTACTCTGAATAACAAAACAAATGATGAAGAAAATCCAGGTCTGACCCAGTACTCTGAATAACAAAACAAATGATGAAGAAAATCCAGGTCTGACACGGTACTCTGAATAACAAAACAAATGATGAAGAAAATCCAGGTCTGACCCAGTACTCTGAATAACAAAACAAATGATGAAGAAAATCCAGGTCTGACACGGTACTCTGAATAACAAAACAAATGATGAAGAAAATCCAGGTCTGACCCAGTACTCTGAATAACAAAACAAAATCCAGGTCTGACCCAGTACTCTGAATAACAAAACAAATGATGAGGAAAATCCAGGTCTGACCCGGTACTCTGAATAACAAAACAAATGATGAAGAAAATCCAGGTCCGACCCGGTACTCTGAATAACAAAACAAATGATGAAGAAAATCCAGGTCCGACCCGGTACTCTGAATAACAAAACAAATGATGAAGAAAATCCAGGTCCGACCCGGTACTCTGAATAACAAAACAAATGATGAAGAAAATCCAGGTCCGACCCGGTACTCTGAATAACAAAACAAATGATGAAGAAAATCCAGGTCCGACCCGGTACTCTGAATAACAAAACAAATGATGAAGAAAATCCAGGTCCGACCCGGTACTCTGAATAACAAAACAAATGATGAAGAAAATCCAGGTCCGACCCGGTACTCTGAATAACAAAACAAATGATGAAGAAAATCCAGGTCCGACCCGGTACTCTGAATAACAAAACAAATGATGAAGAAAATCCAGGTCCGACCCGGTACTCTGAATAACAAAACAAATGATGAAGAAAATCCAGGTCCGACCCAGTACTCTGAATAACAAAACAAATGATGAAGAAAATCCAGGTCCGACCCAGTACTCTGAATAACAAAACAAATGATGAAGAAAATCCAAAACAAATGATGAAGAAAATCCAGGTCTGACCCAGTACTCTGAATAACAAAACAAATGATGAAGAAAATCCAGGTCTGACCCGGTACTCTGAATAACAAAACAAATGATGAAGAAAATCCAGGTCTGACCCGGTACTCTGAATAACAAAACAAATGATGAAGAAAATCCAGGTCTGACCCGGTACTCTGAATAACAAAACAAATGATGAAGAAAATCCAGGTCTGACACGGTACTCTGAATAACAAATCAAATGATGAAGAAAATCCAGGTCTGACACGGTACTCTGAATAACAAAACAAATGATGAAGAAATAAATCTAACAGTAAAATAAAAAATAAAATATTCAGAACACAGGGAACTAAAATGAAGATCATACTGTAGTTTTGTTCATATTCTAGAACCATAAAACTTCCATCTTACTGATTCACTAAAGAAATGAACTGAAACAAAATTAGCCAATCTTTCATTCCCGACACAAACATTTGGTCTTTCACCTGATAATCACTAGCAACTTCCAGCTATGAACTAATCCTCTACACAAGATTCAGTGATCAAGACTAAAACCTTGATTAAATGAAGCGCTGGTTATAACTATGTACAGTATTATGTGGTTGATGTTCCTCCCGTGCACCATCTACCTCCCTCCTCCTTCATTGTGACACCTAGTTGGGTTAGAAGGAGAGGGAGAAATATTTTTCATTTTTTAATTATAGCTCAAGAAGATGGTGCCTTTAAGATTTTAACATGATGACTTCAAGGTAATATTAATTTAAATAGTCTATTAATTTGTTTACTATATATTCATAATTACTTCCCCAAAATTTGTTTTATTAAGTAATGGCAAAAGACAACTCTCACACAACCAGCTTTGACACATGAAACTACTTACCAGTCAAATTATGAGCCTTCATATAATCTGCCTTAGGCTCACATTTTTTGCTGGTAACATTGGCAAAATGCGATCTGAAATGACAAAAGAAAGTACTAAGAATAAGAGAGCTTATACTTGAATAAGAGTTATTACAAAACACTGGCTGTAAAAATAAAATTAAAATTTCTTTTCTGACTTTTCCTTTTCTGTGAGACAAAGGTTATATAACAATAGGACTGGATTCATTTCACTAAAAAGAGTATAAACATGTCAAATTTAAAGTAATTTGTATTTTTTCCTACCGATACAAACCTTGAGCTCTTTATTAGGGAATATACTTTCGAGTTGGAAAACTAGCCATAAGACTTTTAGTAAGGTGTAACTACCTCACTGCTTGTTAGCGAGGAGTAGGAGGGGTAGTACCTGCTACCTTACTCACACACACACCTGTGTTCTATTATCACTTTTGCTTGCAGGCAGGACTTAGAGGGAGTTAGGTGATGGCAAGCCAAATTTGTATAAAGAGCTTTAGGTTTGTATCGTTAGGAAAAATACAAATTACTTTAAACTTGTCATTTATTTCGACACTAAATACAAACCTTTTTGCTCTTTATTAGGGAAGACTCACCCTGTACGTGAGTGGAAGTTCTAACCTACTGGCTGGCTTTTGACCCCCGGGGGTTTCCTCGTACGTGCTCTGCACGTATAAGGGACAAAACCCTGACACCTCGCTGAACTCTATTTGCAATATTATTATTACTACTAGCCAAAGAGAAAAAGAAGAAGTTTTGGAAAGAAGTGAAGAGAGTAAGGAAGGCTGGTTCAATAATTGAAGAGACAGTGAAAGATGGAAATGGAGGGTTGTTAAAAGGAGAGGAGGCAAGGAAAAGGTGGGCGGAATATTTTAAAAGTTTACTGAATGTTGAGGATAATAGGGAGGCAGATATAATTGCTGTTGCAGGTGTTGAGGTGCCGGTGATGGGAGATGAGAATGAGAGAGAGATTACAAGAGAGGAAGTGAGGAGAGCACTAGATGAAACGAGAGTAGGAAAAGCATCTGGTATGGATGGTGTGAGAGCTGAGATGTTGAAGGAAGGGGGCGTGACTGTACTTGAATGGTTGATGAGATTGTTTAATATGTGTTTTGTGTTGTCAATGGTACCAGTAGATTGGGTTTGTGCATGTATTGTACCACTATATAAGGGTAAGGGAGATGTGCATGAGTGTTGTAATTCAAGAGGTATTAGTCTGATGAGTGTAGTTGGAAAACTGTATGGTAGAGCACTGATTAATAGGATTAAGGATAAAACAGAGAATGCAATCTTAGATGTACAGGGTGGTTTTAGAAGAGGTAGAGGTTGTATGAATCAGATTTTTACAGTTAGGCAGATATACGAGAAATATTTAGCAAAGGGTAAGGAGGTGTATGTTGCGTTTATAGATCTGGAGAAAGCGTATGATAGAATTGATAGGGAAGCAATGTGGAATGTGAAGAGGTTATATGGACTTGGTGGAAGGTTGTTGCAAGCAGTGAAAAGTTTCTACAAAGATAGTAAAGCATGTGTTAGGATAGGAAATGAAGTGAGCGATTGGTTTTCGGTGAGAGTGGGGCTGAGACAGGGATGTGTGATGTCGACATGGTTGTTCAACTTGTATGTTGATGGAGTGGTGAGAGAGGTGAATGCTCAAGCACTTGGACGAGGATTGAAACTGGTAAACGAGAATGACCATGAATGGGACGTAAATCAATTGTTGTTTGCGGATGATACTGTACTGGTTGCAGACGCGGAAGAGAAGCTTGGCCGATTAGTCACAGAATTTGGAAGGGTGTGTGAGAGAAGGAAGTTGAGAGTTAATGTGGTTAAGAGTAAGGTTATGAGATGTACGAGAAGGGAAGGTGGTGCAAGGTTGAATGTCATGTTGAATGGAGAGTTACTTGAGGAGGTGGATAAGTTTAAGTACTTGGGGTCTGTTGTTGCAGCAAATGGTGAAGTGGAAGCAGATGTACGTCAGAGAGTGAATGAAGGATGCAAAGTGTTGGGGGGCAGTTAAGGGAGTAGTAAAAAATAGAGGGTTGGGCATGAATGTAAAGAGAGTTCTATATGAGAAAGTGATTGTACCAACTATGATGTATGGATCGGAGTTGTGGGGAATGAAAGTGACGGAGAGACAGAAATTGAATGTGTTTGAGATGAAGTGTCTAAGGAGTATGGCTGGTGTATCTCGAGTAGATAGGATTAGGAACAAAGTAGTGAGGGTGAGAACGGGTGTAAAAAATGAGTTAGCAGCTAAAGTGGATATGAATGTGTTGAGGTGGTTTGGCCAAGTTGAGAGAATAGCTAATTGCTGTCTGCTAAAAAAGGTGATGAATGCAAGAATTGATGGGAAAAGTACAAGAGGAAGGCTAAGGTTTGGGTGGATGGGTGGAGTGAAGAAAGCTCTAGGTGATAGGATAGATGTGAGAGAGGCAAGAGAGAGTGCTAGAAATAGGAATGAATGGCAAGCGATTGTGACGCAGTTCCGGTAGGCCCTGCTGCCTCCTTCGGTGCCTTGGATGACCGCGGAGGTAGCAGCAGTAGGGGATTCAGCGTTATGAAGCTTCATCTGTGGTGCATAACGGGGGAGGGTGGGCTGTGGCACCCTAGCAGTACCAGCCGAACTCGGTTGAGTCCCTTGTCAGGCTGGGAGGAACGTAGAGAGTAAAAGTCCCCTTTTAGTTTCATTTTTTTGATGTCGGCTACCCCCCAAAATTGGGGGAAGTGCCTTGGTGTATGTATGTATTACTAGCCAAGCTACAACCCTAGTTGGAAAAGCAAGATGCTATAAGCCCAAGGACTCCAATAGAGAAAAATAGCCCAGTGAGCAACGGAAATAAGGAAATAAATGAATGATGAGAACAAATTAACAATAAATCATTCTAAAAACAGTAACAACGTCAAAACAGACATGTCTTATATAAACTATTAACAACGTCAAAACAGATATGTCATATATAAACTACAAAAAAACTCATGTCAGCCTGGTCAACATAAAAACATTTGCTGCAACTTTGAACTTGTGAAGTTCTACTGATTCAACTACCCGATTAGGAAGATCATTTCACAACTTGGTCACACCTGGAATAAAACTTCTAGAATACTATGTAGTATTGAGCCTCATGATGGAGAAGGCCTGGCTATTAGAATTAACTGCCTGTCTAGTATTACAAACAGGATAGAATTGTCCAGGGAGATCTGAATGTAAAGGATGGTCAGATTTATGAAAATCTTATGCAATATACATAATGAACTAATTGAACGACGGTGCCAAAGATTAATATCTAGATCAGGAATAAGAAATTTAATAGACCATAAGTTTCTGTCCAACAAATTAAGATCAGAATCAGCAGCTGAACACCAGACAGGAGAACAATACTCAAATCAAGGTAGAATGAAAGAATTAAAACACTTCTTCCAAATAGATTGATCACCGAAAATCTTAAGACTTTCTCAATAAGCCAATTTTTTGTGCCACTGAAGAAGACACAGACCTAATGAGTTTCTCAAAAGTAAAGTTGCTGTTGAGAATCACACCTAAAATTTTAAGAGTCATACAAATTTAAAGAAACATTATCAATACTGAGATCCGGATGTTGAGGAACCAGCGTCCTTGACCTACTTACAATCATAGTTTGAGTTTTGTTAGGATTCAACTTCATACCCCATAATTTGCACCATGCACTAATTTTAGCTAAATCTCTATTAAGGGATTCAGCAACCCCAGATCTACATTCAGGAGATGGAATTGATGCAAAGAGAGTAGCATCACCTGCATATGCAACAAGCTTGTTTTCCAGGCCAAACCACATGTCATGTGTATATAGTATGAAAAGTAATGGGCCAAGAACACTACCCTGTGGACCACCAGATATCACAATTCCTATACTCACTATGGTACCCATCAACAACAACTCTTCAAGATCTTTTACTTAAAAAATCAATAATAATGCTAAGAAACGACCCATCCACTCTCAACTGTTTGTGTTCGAAAACAAGGGCCTCATGATTTACACGGTCAAAGGCAGCACTAAAATCAAGGCCAATCATACGAACTTCCTGACCACAATCAGGGGATTTCTGTACAGCATTGGAGATTGTAAGAAGGGCATCACATGCTCCAAGGCCTTTACGAAAACCAAATTGCAAATTAGAGAATAGATGATAACCTTCAGCAAATCTATTAACACGTTTTGCCAGAAGACGTTCAAAAACTTTAGATAATATGGGAGTTATGGAAACTGGGTGGTAATCAGCTGGACTTGAGCTACCACACACACATTTAAATAGAGGAGTAACATTACCAATTCTCCAACAAGTGCTAAAAGCTCCTCTTCTTGCTAACTTGCGTAAAATAACAGATTTAGAGGTAAGAAATCTGCAGTCCTTATAAAAATAAAGGAAAAATACCCTTTGGGTCTACACCTCCATAAGCATCAAGGTCCATCAACAGAACTTTAATTTCACGAGATCGAAAAGCTAAACTAGTTAGTTTAGCCTTCGGAAAACAGGAATGAGGAAGTTCAAGTTTATCATTGCTCTGTTTACTGTCAAAAACATCAGCCAAAAGGGTTGCCTTTTCCTTTGGACAGTGAGTGACTGGGCCATCTGGTTTAAATAAAGGAGCAACTGTTGCATCTACACCAAAGAGTGCAGATTTAAGGGTAGACCCCAATTTATGTTCCTGAGTTGTACCAGAAAGGGTTTCTTTTAAGGTTAAAATGTATTCCTTTTCAGTTGAGGCATAAACTCTCTGAGCAAAAGCTCGAAGCTGAGTATAGTTATTCCAGGTCAAATCTGATCTGTTACCCTTCACACACTTTAGTGGCCTGAGGAATCTGCGTGATTGTGTGATACTAGCAGTATGACTAGTCTAGGTGAGAATTCTCCAAAATGTAGCAATCTTTGAACCAACCATAGATGTTATCTAATCCCACTTTGCCAGGGGGTATGGGGATGCAACATATATATCTCTATACCAGGTTACACAAGGGAAATAGTTTTACCTGCAGACAGAGTACTGTAGATGCTGTTCCTCAGAGAGGGGAAGATGAAAGAAAGAGCCAGTCATACTTGTAATTCATCCCAGACTTAATCCCTGGTAACCTCTGCTCTCCACCATTTGCTACTTGTCCTTCAAGGAGCCTGAGGTGTTTAAATCATGTTGTGTAGCCACCACGGGGCCAATAGAGAATGTCTCCATGTTCCTGTGGGTCACGTCATGCAGGTACTGGGCGGTGAAGGCCGTTTGACGTTTCCACACATCCACTTGTAGGACCTGCACCACATAGTAGTTCTTGCACGACCCTAACATCATGAGGTCTAGGTCTCCTCGTCTGAAGATAAGGCTCAGGATTCAATGACCGGTCTATGACCTCGTGAATCCAGGCAGAGATCGTGATCTTGGTCATCATTTTCTTGACCTTCCCTGTACTGACTAAGAGTGCTGCTAATCAGGAGTGAGCTCATGCAGTTCTTTTGAGATTGTACCTGAAGCTCCTCACTGGACGAAGACTCCCAATCTGGAAGGGCTCGAATCTGGAATCTGTTGCCGCCGGATTTTGGGTCTGAAGACACTCAAGAACAATGTTGAGTATTACCTGTTCCCAACCATGGAATGGGAGACGTCGATATCATATGAAATGGCGCATCGTTCATCAATTCTTTTGGCTGGGGTCAGGGCGAGCAGGAAAGTTATTCCAAGTGTTTGGTGAAGAACTAATGTCTGACTCAGCGGCACCAAGGGTGCTCCTTCTGAGATCATAATGCGCTGCCCATGTTCCACTTAGGTGGTCTAACCTCTGGCAGAGGGGAGGTACACTGGAGACCCCGTATGAGAACAGATATATCCAATAGAGGAAATCCCCTTTCTGTCAAAGGCTAGGCTTAAAACTGAGCGGTAGCCTTTGACCATTAAGACAGAGAGGAACTCCTCCCCGAAGATTCAAAGGTATTACGCTATCACTGGCGTAGAGGTATCGAGGGAGGCAATACCCTTCCATTACCTGCACCGCAGAAGGCTACTTGCTTTGCCTGGTAGACTTCAGTTGATGAACTCCTTCATTCCCGTGTGATTGTCTTTGAAGATCGTGACGTGGAAAGAGGTACCATAGGACCTTTGAGAACAGATGTAGAAGGTCAAAAAACATTCTGCCTAGTGACACCTTGTGGCTAAGAGGGTCACATCGATGGGCCTGGATACCCTTCTTTGTTGAGTGATCTTCTACTAGGTCAACCAGAGGGGAGAGGGGAAATGCAACGACATTAAGCTGGCCCCTGTTGTTGGATGGCCACTAGCCAAATGTTTGAGGAAAAAGGTACAGGTGAGCAATACCGCGAAAGCTTGTCGATCAGAGACGTGATGGACAGGTCTACTGTCAGTGAAACCTATGAAGTTGGGACTCTGGTGGGCACTTGAAGATCCACAGACCACTCAGAGCTGACTATCCGAGTCAAACTCAGATTGTAGGCCAGAACATCTCCCTTGTCTGAATAGAGCAAGGTTGCAAGGGTGCTGAGTAGTCTTCATCTACATTAGCATTTCCCCAACTAGTTGGCATAGGTGCTGTAAAGAGGAACTTCCTTGTTTGTTTGGATATAAGCCACTCCCATGGTGTTGTCGTTCATCAACATCATGGAGTGTCCTAAAGGAACTGTTGGAACTGCTAGAGTGAAGGAACGGTTGGAGGGTCAAAAAATTGCCCTCATTCCAGGAGGTTCATGTGGCAATGATATTAGGAATCAGACCAGAGTTCGCAGCCATGTAATGCCATATGTGTGGCCCCCTTTTCTTGAAGCTTCTTAGAAGCGCATCGAATTGGGGGGCGGGGGGGTGTATGTGTGTGTGGAAGATCTAACCTCCTGACGAGGTTGAGATCTGATGCTCTCCCATTGATCACCTGGCGCTCCCCGGAGGACAGGTGTCCTTGCCAGGAGGAGTAACTCCTCAATAGGAGTAATCAATGAGATGGCTGCAAATCTAGTAGAATGAAGGGGCTACTGTCTTCTTTAGTCTTTCTAATCTGCTAGTGGAAGGAAAGACTATTAGTCTGACGACTAACAGTACTCGTAGGAATACCAGATCTGCATTGGCTAAAGGGATGACTTCTCGAGGTCTTACTCCAATCCTCAGACCATGGCAGATCTTGAAAACCTGACTCAGGGATGCAGAAGGGATGCCCCCGAGTCTGTCTGAAATAGGCCAGTCGTTCAAGTGTCTTGACAGACAAATGTCACTCCTGTGAATCCCGAGTGCAGAAACGGAATAGGCGTTATTAAGTAAAAAAAACGAATCTGCAAATGGCATTACTGGTCATATAGGATGATTTTTAGATCCCTCCTTGAAGACGGAGTAACTGAAATCCGGTGGTAAGCCTCCCTATTTCAGTGTTTGAAGTCCTCAGGTCTGATTGCTCGTCTGACTGAGCCCGTCGAATCACTCCTGAACGAAGTTTGTTGAAAAAACTTGCTCCGGGAAGATAGGTTGAAAACTGTAGTTTGTCTTACCAGAGACTTTTGACAAGAAAGTTGATTGCAGAAGCTCGGAGATTCTGATGAAAAAACATAATCATGCATTGATGACGTAAAGCCTAATCCTTAAGTCCATACGGATGTTCGGATTCGCGTTGATTATAGAGGACTGCCATCACACCTCCACAGGTGGTTGGGTCTGTGATGGTGTGCCAGTATTTGTGGCCAAATTACAGATATTCTGTCCCTGTAGTCAACCTCAGTCAGTGGGTGGGGTTTGCAAATGGCACTTGTTAGTGTAAGCCCTTGCTGGAGAAAAACTCTTCGATCCACTTGGATCACCTGTTCACGAGCTGGAATCCTGTGAACGTCAATCCTCAATAGCCCCGTGAGAGTTTGGTGAGAGGCCCTGTGCGATTCAGCAATAGGATTCGCTGGCTGGATAAATCATGTTCGTTGGACAAGTCATGGTTGAAGAAGCGATGAGTATTCCTAACACGTAGGAGAGATGTCGCAGTCCCTTAGAGGTAAACCTTAACTCAAGGATGAAAAAGGTGTTATCCCTTGAGACGAATGGCCAAAGCTTCGGACTTTGCATTCCCTCTGCTGGCTGAGCTAACTCAGGTTGAGGGAGAGCATCTTTGTCAGCAAGCTGACGAAAATGGTCAAGGTCATGCTCTGGGTTGGCCGTATTTAGCCTTCCCGAAAGAGAACCCTGAGATGGAGGATCGAAGTTATTTTGCACATCTCCTGAAGGAGCCTGGACCAACGGTAACATGATGACAAGGTGTAAAGGAGAGGGTCCATCAAATCTATATTTGCTATAATTAGAAAACCTAAGCATAAGCAAACTCAAACCCCTAGAAAAATTTGGGATGAAAAAGAATAACCCCGAGGCGTTATGTCTTATGAGACTGTCATCCTATGCAGGTGTGACGGGGTGAGGAGATCACAAGAAATCGGAATCCGAAACCGTGTAAGTGATCCTAAGAGTTCTTTAACTCGTGAAGAGGAGAAAATAATCCTGAAGGATTATGTTTCTCGAGTTTTGCTCTGAATCACTGGGGAAAGCGGCAAGAGCAAGTGATTGGAAGACCTCTATTGCAGCAATTGCTGTGTATACCTACAGTATGTTCTACCTTCCTAGTGAGATCTGGGTGGCGTATGGGAGAAAGAGCATACACGACTAACGTAGATCTTGTCGTGCAATTATGAAGATGTCAACTTGTAAGGTAACCATATACCAAATCAAGTGACCCTAAACAAAGGGAGAGAGGGAGCAAGGGAGGCAATTGATTGCTAAAGCTTACAGCACGTCAGCCCACTGGTAATAATAGTAGTAGTCCAATGAACATTCGTGAACACTGACGAGAACTAGTGAGCCAATAAAGAAGATTTCGCATTTGCATGCTCGGGCCCTTAACCGTCTGACTGACGCTTTGTTGTCATATGTACAGTATGCATCGGGAATCCATTTCCGTTCCCCCAGTACTCGAGTGAAAAACAAGTTCCGAGTGGCGAGTGAGGTAATAAGCACCATGGTTGACAAGAGTACTGTACCCCTACCACTATTGGCAAGTGCTGGATTAGATTCCAAGATGAGTGTGTACTAAACTATCTCAACTGTACGACGTGATAAGCATTATCGAAGTAGCACGACCTGAAGAAACCGTAGAAGGATGTCCTGTGTGCTGCCCTTGTCAAGAGCACATCGAAGTAGCGCATACCTGTGTGCTACTGCGGACATGAGTGCTAGTGTTGATGAAGCAGAGCTCACTCTTGCTCAGGACAAAAGTCTAGCATGTGTCGTCTAAATGAGAAGAGTTGAAAAGCAACAGCGTTCGCTTGAGTGCTGTTGAGAATGATGAGTAGAGAAGAAGAGTCTCGCTGGGAAGAGCAATGTGCTTGCCTGCGGTGAGGGTCATAGCCGGTAGTGCTCTATGATCCTCGCCAGAGAAGCTCCCTGTCAAACGAAGTCGGTAATGGCGATCCCAAGAGTCAAGGCCTCAGAGACTCATCGCTGGTTGTCGGCGATTCTACCCACAAGCCAGAAGATTGCTAATCGTCAAAAGAGGAGGACAACTTTGACTCGGAAGGGAAATCTGCGAGCTGAGCAGCGCCATGACACTGAATAGTGTTATTATTCTAGGAGTAGTCACGAGTAGGCCTACAGGCAAGTTGGAAACTCTGTTGCGAACTGCAGACTGGGCACGATCTGGTCTGCGCTCTCTTGTCGTTAGTCCTAAAGTGCGATAGAGAAAAGAAGGGGGATCATGAGAAGAGGATTTTAGGCACTGGAAGTGGTTGCTGGAACTCTAGAACCTGAAAGCGAACTGATGGGCGATCGTGAGAAGCGCAGGAACAAGCTGCAGACTTTGCATTCCCTCCATGGTGCCATCATATAACAAGGGAGTGCATTGTCCTCAGCTAAGAGAAGAGAAGCTGAAGTCGAACTTGCAGGGTACGAAAAGTAAAAGTGACACTAGAACACAGGTGTGTGTGAGAGCAGGGTATCCGGTATTACCCTCCTACCCCTTTCCCCAGCTCCCTTACAGTGAGGTAGTTGCACCTCACCAAAAGTCTTATGGCTAGTCTTCCAGCTTTGCAGAAAGTATATTCCCTAATAAAGAGCAAAAGCGTTTGTATTTAGTGTCGGATCAACTATACTTACTCAAAACAAACACATTTTCCATTATTGCAAACGCTGCTTTCATCAACGTCACATGATTTAACAGTGCCATTCTCCGGGATATAGCAACTTTCCAGTACTTTCTGGTGTGAGGCTGCAATGAGTAGTAAAATAGGTATATTCTACAAATTTCTATGTTCCTCCAACTTGATTTATTAGTTTCTTTGGCTAGATTATCTGCTCAGGACTTAATTCATTCTTAAATCAATTAAGAAGTTTTGTAAAATTAAAAGATTTTAACATAATTTGTATTTTTCTTAACTACACAAACCTGAGTCTTTAAATAGGACTGTAAAACTTCTGCATGAACTGAAAGGGCTATTGAATCTTTAACAAGGTATGTGCAGTACTAAGTGGGAGTATGTGGAGGGAGATGCATCTGCCTAACTGTATCATGCAACTTTGGATTTTTGGCTAAAGGACTGTATAACAAGGAAGAATACAAATTACTTTAAAAATGAGATACTACTGCTAGAGAGTTATTGGGTAATTTGACTAGCCAGATAATACTACACTTGATCCCTCTCTCTGGTTATGGCTCACTTTTCCTTTGCCTGCACAAACACCAAATAGTCTGACTTATTCTTCCCACATTCTCCTGTCCTCACACACCTGACAACACTTGAGATTAACAAATGATTCTTATTGGCTCAGTGGGTTAACTACTGCACTGTAATTGTTCAGTGGCTATTTTCCTCTTGGTAAGAATAGAAGAAACTCAGTAGCTATGGTAAGCAGCTCTTCTAAGAGAAGGACACTCCAAAATCAAATAATTGTTCTCTAGTCTTAGGTAGTCCCATTGCCTCAGTACCATGGTCTTCCACTGTCTTGGGGTAGAGTTCTCTAGCTTGAGGGTACACTCAGGCACACTGTTCTACCTATTTCCTTTCCTCACTGAGCTATTTTTCCTGTTGGAGCCCTTGGGCTTATAGTATCCTGATTTTCCATCTAGGGTTGTAGGTTAGCTAGTAATAATAATACATACATATACTAAGGCACTTCCTCCAATTTTGGGGGGTAGCCGACATCAAACAAATAAAACAAAAAAAAAGGGAACCTATCCTCTCTACGTTCCTCCCAGCCTGACAAGGGACTCAACCGAATTCGGCTGGTACTGCTAGGGTGCCACAGCCCAACCCTCCCCCGTTATGCACCACAGATGAAGATTCATAACGCTGAATCCCCTACTGCTGCTACCTCCGCGGTCATCCAAGGCACCGAAGGAAGCAGCAGGGCCTACCAGAACTGCGTCACAATCGCTCGCCATTCATTCCTATTTCTAGCACGCTCTCTTGCCTCTCTCACATCTATCCTCCTATTACCTAGAGCTTTCTTTACTCCATCCATCCACCCAAACCTTGGCCTTCCTCTTGTACTTCTCCCATCAACTCTTGCATTCATCACCTTCTTTAGCAGACAGCCATTTTCCATTCTCTTAACATGGCCAAACCACCTCAACACATTCATATCCACTCTAGCTGCTACCTCATTTCTTACACCCATTCTCACCCTCACTACTTCGTTCCTAACCCTACCTACTCGAGATACACCAGCCATACTCCATAGACACTTCATCTCGAACAAATTAAATTTCTGTCTCTCCGTCACTTTCATTCCCAACAACTCCAATCCATACATCACAGTTGGTACAATCACTTTCTCATGCAGAACTCTGTTTACATTCATGCCCAACCCTCTATATTCTACTACTCCCTTAACTGCCCCAGACACTTTGCATCCTTCATTCACTCTCTGATGTATATCTGCTTCCACTCCACCATTTGCTGCAACAACAGACCCCAAGTACTTAAACTGATCCACCTCCTCAAGTAACTCTCCATTCAACATGACATTCAACCTCGCACCACCTTCCCTTCTCATACATCTCATAACCTTACTCTTACCCACATTAACTCTTAACTTCCTTCTCTCACACACCCTTCCAAATTCTGTCACTAATCGGCCAAGCTTCTCTTCCGCGTCTGCAACCAGTACAGTATCATCCGCAAACAGCAACTGATTTACCTCCCATTTATGGTCATTCTCGTCTACCAGTTTCACTCCTTGTCCAAGCACTTGAGCATTCACCTCTCTCACCACTCCATCAACATACAAGTTAAACAACCACTGCGACATCACACATCCCTGTCTCAGCCCCACTCTCACCGGAAACCAATCACTCACTTCGTTTCCTATCCTAACACATGCTTTACTACCTTTGTAGAAACTTTTCACTGCTTTCAACTACCTTCCATCAAGTCCATATAACCTCATCACATTCCACATTGCTTCCCTATCAACTCTATCATACGCTTTCTCCAGATCCATAAACGCAACATACACCTCCTTACCTTTTGCTAAATATTTCTCGCATATCTGCTTAACTGTAAAAATCTGATTCATACATTAATAATAATAACAACAATAACAACAATAACAATAATAATAATAATAATAATAATAATGTATAGTTGGGCCCTCCAGGACCGCATGCATCTCAGAGTCAAATATTTGCAGGTGGGACAGATTCAAGCAGGAACTGGGTCTTCATAATGTCCCTTACTAGGAAGGAGCAGAACCCGGTCCCCTTCATAATTCACAAAATGGGAGAGCATGCCCAACTACCTCTCTTCGAAAAAGAGAAAAGTCTTGAAATTTTGACTCAATAACGTCCTCCTCTGATAACAAAGGGCATGTGCACCCAAGCCCTGAGGAGAGGATCAACCAACTACAGAACAAAATTCCAAGGTAAATAAGACTGCTCAAAGTTTCCTCCAAGCATGAACTGTTCCCCATAAGAGGATGGATCCAAACTCTACAAAGGAGCTTCTTCGGCAGAGGAAGATTTTGATCTGAAAGTAGCTCTGACCTGGGAAACACATCATTTCCATCCCACAAAGTAGTGTCTCTGTTGGGACCTATCTGAGAGCTAGGAGAACAAGACACAACTCAATTTAGTGTCACAACAGTGTCCCACAGAAGTTGGCTGCTGGTAAAGTATGTCAGATCTGCAATACAAGGCTGACAAAGTTCTTGGATATTGTCACTGGTGGAGGTCTGCCAATCCTTTCAAGGGCAGTGTATACAATACCCTTTCTTGGCTTAGAATAGTGGTGATCAGTGCTTGAGGGATTGATCACCTGCAACTGGTGCCACAGCTCAGTCTTTGCTTGACAGAACTCTAAGGAATTGTTTTGCGGATGAGCTCCTTTATTCCCTCCTGACAGGGGAAAGCTTCTTTTTAAGGATAAAGACTCTCCTCCTGTTCCAGGCAGTAATGGGAAAGGTGTGCGAAAGTCTTAGCCTCACCTGGCCTATGGAATCAATGTTGGATCCAGGTTGTGACCTTTCACCAGCATCCAAGTAGAAAACTGCCATATCAGGCACACCATCATTTGACTAGTTCCGGAAGAATGAAAATTGGTAATCACCCCAGACGAGGGAGAAGAGCTTCTTAAGGACCAGGGTATTGCTCTTGTGTCACGATAGGATTGATGAATATAGGAGCAATACTTATCATCACTCGACCGATAGCTTCACCTGGACAAACTCGCATGTAATAATCAGCATAAGTTGTATGTCACTCTCTCCTAACGAAGAAAAGTGCTGGTTGTAAGTCTCAAGGCATTTTGCAAGAGGCCTCTGATACAACTACCAATGCTACTTCTAACATCTAAAAAGTTTCTGAAGAAGTGAATTATGGGAATGATAAGCTGGAAGAAGAAAAAAAAAAAAAGAACAAATTCACTCTTCTCTACATCTCTTTCCTGCTACCATGAGTATTTCAAAGATTCAAACTGATAAAAAATCAATGCCCTACCTTTCCGAATTTGCTGATACAAGTATTGTACAAAGAAATTCTCAATCAAACAGCATACACAAATATTCATACTTTGCACTGGAGGGTTAACAAACTTCTCCGATCATAAAAAGATTGAGGGGTAGTTTTGATATGTCTTGGAAAGACCTCTAAGAGGCATTCGAGGTGAACAAAGCTTAACACTAAGGTGGACACAAATTTGAACAGCTGGGGAACTAAAGAGGTACTTTGGAACAACAAAGCCCAACTTCTAGTTTAGTAAGTTGAGTAAAACATCAGAGAATGATAAAAGTATTGTTAGTAATGCATATAGCTATAAACAACAAAATGTGAAAAACAGCTGTTTTGTTATGAACCACCAATCAAAACAGCAACAGCTGATTTAATTGCATTTCAAGTTAGTAAATAATTACCGTAGTTGTTACAAAAGACATTATGAAGAATATGAGTAATATGATATTTTAATTATAAAATAAATTTTTGAATATACTTACCCGGTGAATATATGATAGCTGAGCCTCCGGCGGCTCGACAAAAAAACACACAAAAACTCGCGAGCGATCGCTATGAAGGTTGCGGGTGTGCCCACTAGCGCCAACCATCGGCCAGATACCGCATATACCTGTAAACAGACCCAATTTTTCTCATCCCGCTGGGTCTCTATCGGGGAGGAAGGGGGGGCCTTTAATTTATATATTCACCGGGTAAGTATATTAAAAAATTTATTTTATAATTAAAATATAATTTTTAAATATTTAACTTAGCCGGTGAATATATAATAGCTGATTCACACCCATGGTGGTGGGTAGAGACCAGAGTTAATTAAGTTTACAGCGTATATGCTTAGAGTTTTTGACAGTTATATCATAACAAAACCCAAATATATAAAGGTACCTGGTAAGGAAGTTGACTTAGACGATTACTCTGCCTTATTAGTCTGTCTTCCTCACGAAGCCCAGTGATCCTCTTAGGATGCTGAAAGACTCCCAGGAGCTGAAGTATTAAGGGCTGCAACCCATACAACAGGACCTCATCAAACCCCTAATCTGGGCGCTCTCAAGAAATGACTTTGACCACCCGCCAAATCAACCAGGATGCGAAAGGCTTCTTAGCCTTCCGTACAACCCAAAAAACAATATTAAAAACATTTCAAGAGACAGATTAAAAAGGATATTGGAATTAGGGTAATGTAGTGGTAGAACCCTCACCCACTACTGCACTCGCTGCAACGAATGGACCCAGTGTGTAGCAGTCCTCGTAAAGAGTCTGGACATCTTTTAAGTAAAATGACGCGAACACTGACTTGCTTCTCCAAAAAGTCGCGTCCATAATACTTTGCAGAGATTTATTTTGCTTGAAGGCCACGGAGGTTGCTATAGCTCTAACTTCGTGCGTCTTAACCTTAAGCAAACATCGGTCTTTCTCATTCAAGTGAGAATGAGCTTCTCGTATTAAAAATCTGATAAAATATGACAAAGCATTCTTTGACATAGGCAATGATGGTTTCTTAACTGAGCACCATAATGCCTCAGATTTACCTCGTAATGACTTAGTACGAGCTAAATAGAACTTAAGAGCTCTAACAGGACATAATACTCTTTCCAGTTCGTTGCCTACGATCTCTGATAAGCAAGGAATATCAAAAGATTTAGGCCAAGGACGAGAAGGCTGTTCATTTTTGGCCAGGAAACCAAGTTGAAGTGAACAAGTGGCTTTTTCTGTAGAAAAGCCGATGTTCTTACTGAAGGCATGAAGTTCACTGACCCTTTTAGCCGAAGCCAAGCACACTAGGAAAAGTGTCTTGAGGGTGAGATCCTTCAGGGAGGCTGAATGTAATGGCTCAAACCTGTCTGACATGAGGAACCTTAGGACCACGTCTAAGTTCCATCCAGGAGTTGCCAAACGACGTTCCTTAGAGGTCTCGAAAGACTTAAGGAGATCTTGGAGATCTTTATTGTTGGAAAGATCTAAGCCTCTATGTCGAAAGACCGAAGCCAACATGCTCCTGTAGCCCTTAATCGCGGGAGCTGAAAGGGAGCGAACCTTTCTCAGATGTAAAAGAAAATCTGCGATTTGGGCTACAGAGGTACTGGACGAGGACACAGATGCTGACTTGCACCAGTCTCGAAAGACTTCCCACTTCGACTGGTATACTCTAATGGTGGAAGCTCTCCTCGCTCTTGCAATCGCACTGGCTGCCTCCTTCGAAAAGCCTCGAGCTCTTGAGAGTCTTTCGATAGTCTGAAGGAAGTCAGACGAAGAGCGGGGAGGCTTTGATGGACATTCTTTACGTGGGGCTGACGTAACAGATCTACCCTTAGAGGAAGACTTCTTGGAAAGTCTACCAGCCATTGAAGTACCTCGGTGAACCACTCTCTCGCGGGCCAGAGGGTAGCAACCAACGTCAACCTTGTCCCTTCGTGAGAGGCGAACTTCTGCAGTACCTTGTTGACTATCTTGAATGGTGGGAATGCATATAAGTCCAGAAGAGACCAATCCAGTAGAAACGCGTCTATGTGGATTGCTTCTGTATCTAGGACTGGAGAGCAATAGATTGGTAACCTTTTGGTCAACGAGGAGGCAAAGAGGTCTATGGTGGGTTGACCCCAAGTAGCCCAAAGACTCTTGCCCACGTCCTTGTGGAGGGTCCATTCCGTGGGTATCACCTGACCCCTCCGACTGAGACAGTCTGCCAAGACGTTCAAGTCCCCCTGGATAAATCTCGTCAACAGGGAGATGCCTCGATTTCTTGACCATAAGAGAAGGTCCCTTGCGATCTCGAGCAGCGTGAAGGAGTGTGTGCCTCCTTGCTTGGAGATGTACGCCAAAGCTGTGGTGTTGTCTGAGTTGACCTCTACCACTTAGTTTCGAAGAAGCTTTCGAATATCATCAGGGAGGCTCGGATCCCCGATAGATGGAGGGATTTTGCCACATTCCTCATGAGCCTCGTAAACACGAGAGGAGCAGGACTGAGGCCAAAGCACAGGGCTCGAAACTGGTACCCCATATTCCTGTAAACAAACCTCAGAAACGGTTGGGAATCCGGGTGTATAGGAATGTGGAAGTATGCCTCCTGAAGGTCGAGAGAGACCATCCAGTCGCCTTCCATTAATGCTGTCAAGACAGCCTGTTAGACTTCATCGTGAAGTTTGTCTTGACAATGAACACATTGAGCGCACTTGCCTCTTACGTACTCCTGCAGTGAACATGGCTGCCAGATCATTGGAGCCATCCCTGAGGGACTTGTTCCTGCAGAGAACGTGGCTGTCAGATCATTGGAGCCATCCCTGAAAGCCTTGTTTATGCATGACATAATTGTACAGCAAAACTTCAAACGCTCGAAAAAAAACTCCTAACAGGAGATGGTCTAGCTCTGAAGTCGACCATAAAATCTTGGAGCGTCTCATGGCCAGGCGCCAGGGAGAGTCTATGAGGTTTGAGAAGTCTATCTGGGCAGAGGCAGGAACTCCCAAGCCGAGAACTTCTCCCGTGTCATATCAGACTCTCGCTCTATAAGCCAGCTTAAAAGTAGGGAAAGCAAAGGCTGTCTCCCCCAAACTCCTGGTGATAAACCAGTCGCCTAGCAAACGTAAAGCTCTCTTAGAAGAGCGAGAGAGCACTAGCTTATAAAACAACGGCTTCGAAGTAGCTAGGCCTAGTGTAAACTCTGACGTTTAGGCGAACGAGGAGCAGCAGTTACAAAAAGATCCGGACAAAGATCCTTAAAAATCAGCATGATTTATTTAAAGTCCATAGAGGGCTGAGCAGCTTTAGGCTCCTCTCCGTCTGACAGAGTCCTCAAGGGAATATCAGTAGGAGGGGGATCAGCAACTTCCTCATCTGAAGGAACCTTGTCCGACAATAGCCGAGTCTCAAGCAAGGGAGAGACCTGCCGTGGTGGCAATGCTTGACAAGCAAAGTCCACACGCAAAGGAACAACAGTAGCAGTCAAGGACGCTATGTCATGCAACTGCTTAAAGGACTGACCAGTAACAACAACAGGTGCGGGAGGACGTTCGACGTCAACTCGAGACTGCCTTGACTGCTTAGACTGAGCAGTCAAAACAACTCTTGACTGCGGTGCTTGACGCTCAACGTCAAAACAAGTCAACTATGCTGGTTGGTGAACGTCCTGAACGTCAACAAGAGCAAGCGGCAGCGGCTGAACGTCCACAAGCGGCTGAGAGTCAACACGGGACTGCATCGAGTGAGGCTCTACAAAACACGATTGACGTGACTTTGTAACGTCAATGTCAACAGGACGAGCAAAGGCTCGTTTGGGCGGCTGACGGCCAAGATCTCGATCAGCTAAGCGGCGAGGATCATCGTGAACCTGCTCAACAGAATAGTCCTCCATAAGAGAGGCAAGCTTATTCTGCATGTCTGCCGTACAACCCATTTAGGATCAACGGGAATGGTTGCGGTAAGAGACGAGGGTAACGTCTGTGACTGCAAAACCTTGCCTACAAAAAGACTCTCGGAGCCTGTGTTACGCTTTTGTTTAGGCGGCGAGCAGTCTTCCGATGACTGCATAGGGTCAGAACTGTCCTAATGGCTATAACCAGGACGCTGGACCTGTCCTGAAAGGACTGACTTTCGCTTAAAGGGCCTCGAAACCTTGTTCCACGGTTTCTTATGCGAAAAGCCTTCGGATGACGAGGAGAAAATCGTCTCGCTCGTCTTATGGTAGGGGCGGTGTTGATGAGACACGCCTGAAACCATATAGGGAACGTCTGTTCGCTGATCAAGTCCTCTCGAACCCATAAGTCGTACGACATTACTTCTCCCCTGGGCTTGGGAGCTTGCAAGAGGTCTCGGACTAGGCGAACGACAGGCACGAACAGACGAACCCTCGGTCGCAACACTGATAACACTTTGCGCAATTATCACTTTATCACTAGGATTTTCTGTTTTGGACTTACTTCACTGAAATCGAATTTTTCAACAATTCACATTAGGTATGAATAAAACTGATTTCTACCTGAAGCACGCAATTCTACCCTCATCAAAAGGTTATAATTGCGAAATCAGTCGTATAATGTAAGCACATTAATACAAGCAAAAAACAGTAAACATATATTAAGATAAAAAGATCAGTGGCTGGGAAGGAGACTAAACACTAGTTCATTCAAAACTACGTTTTCAATCTCTCACCGTACAGTGCCTTGGGACGAGAATAAAAACTAAAAACGTTTTATCCTTTCTCCCCGTACAGAGACTAGGGACGAGAGTAAAAAACTGCTCGAGAACAACGTTACTCGCTTGGGACGAGAATAAAGATCGGAACGTTCTCTCTTCCTCTCTCTCTCTCTCCGTCTCTCTCTCTCTCTCTCTCTCTCTCTCTCTCTCTCTCTCTCTCTCTCTCTCTCTCTCTCTTGATTTCGCACCGAAGAGAAGAGCCCACTTACCTTTCGTCAATAAACAGGTTATTTGACCAAAGGAAAAAACTGAAAGGTTTTTCAATTAACAAGTTCCTTTAAAATAGTATTTAAAACATTTAAGTTTGAAAGAAGAATGAACAAAACGTCAGAATCGATTTACTCTTTCTGCAAAGTGAAACCGTGATTCTCTCTCTCTCTATCGTAACGATAGAGCGCAAACTGCGTAGCATAAATAAACTAAACGTTAGTTCATCTTTGAAACAGTACGAAGACTATTCAAAGAAAATCTTTCATATAATATCTACTAAAAAATATTCATTTAGTAAGTTTTAAATCATTTGCTCTGTAAAAGTTATTTACGATTGAAAGGGCTCAACGTTGTTTAACTTCGGTTTCCAAGTTAGGACCGCCTACTCTCGGATTAGAGGAGGAATAGGAAAGGTCGCATATAAACAAATCATTAAAATTTATCTTGATGTTTATTATAAATGGAAAGCTAATCGAAGAGGCCTAATAAAGGCGGTTGAGATATAAAATATATAGAGGAAAATCTATAATTAACCACAACAATTTATAACGTGATAAGATAATTGCTAAAAGCCTAGAACACACTTCCGTACTAAGGGAAGGGTCGGCCATTTAAAAGTCAAAGAAAGTCCAAAAAACAATCCAAAGTCATCAAAAATTAAATCTATCCAAAAACGAGTTCAAGATTTAAGTTGAAGATAAAACACCTGCACTGCGAAAGCTCAAACCAAAAGGAAGTACTTCACCAAATATGTTGAGAAAACTCCAGGTTATACAGCGAGTATTGATACGTCTTTTCGTTAAGGCCGACAGAGAAAAATTGGGTCTGTTTACAGGTATATGCGGTATCTGGCCGATGGTTGGCGCTAGTGGGCACACCCGCAACCTTCATAGCGATCGCTCGCGAGTTTTTGTGTGTTTTTCTGTCGAGCCGCCGGAGGCTCAGCTATTATATATTCACCGGCTAAGTTAAATATTTAAAAACATTATTACATTTCACCCATTTTCACTATGGACTAAAGATCAACAATGAAATACAGTATATTGTTAAACTTATGAAACAATTTGTAGCTGAAGCTGGGAAAGCGAACAATGCTCAAGCTGTTTGGCATCAGAGAACACTGTCCAAAACTGGAGAAAAAGATAAATTAATAGATGGTGCATTCAATTTATAAAAATGCAAACCAAATTGCACAAAAACTACCTAAAGAATGGAAAGATAATGTCAATAGTTTCCTAAGCTTTGAAATCAAGCACTGAAAAGCTAAAAACTATAAAATAATTGTGCATCAGCAACATGGATGAAACACCCATAAACCTCAACAGCAAATAAAATAAAGATAAAGTATATTTACTTAAAATACATACCTCTGTATGGTAAAATAAAAATGATATTTTGATAATAAAATAAATTTTTGAATATACTTACCCGGTGATTATAATAGCTGCAACTCTGTTGCTCGACAGAAAAACTCTAAGGAAAAAATTCGCCAGCGATCGCTACACAGGTAGGGGGTGTACTTCAACAGCGCCATCTGTCGTCCAGATACCCAGTACTCATTGTAAACAAAGAACTCAATTTTCTCCTCGGTCCACTGCGTCTCTATTGGGGAGGAAGGGAGGGTCCTTTAATTTATAATCACCGGGTAAGTATATTCAAAAATTTATTTTATTATCAAAATAACATTTTTCAATATTTAACTTAGCCGGTGATTATAATAGCTGATTCACACCCAGGGGGGTGGGTAGAGACCAGCAAAATATGTTTATATCATTATGAGCTAAGAATTTTTATTTCATTTTAGAAGTTATCAAAATAACAAAAACAAAATAAATAGGTACCTGGTAAGGAAGTCGACTTGAACAATTACTCTGCCTTTTTAAGTACGTCTTCCTTACGGAGCCTCGCGATCCTCTTAGGATGCTGAGCAACCCCTAGGATCTGAAGTATGAAGGGTTGCAACCCATACAACAGGACCTCATCAAAACCTCTAATCTAGGCGCTTCTCAAGAAAAGAATTTGACCACCCGCCAAATCAACCAGGATGCGAAAGGCTTCTTAGCCTTCCGGACAACCCAAAAACAACAATAAAAACATTTCAAGAGAAAGATTAAAAAGGTTATGGAATTAGGGAATTGTAGTGGTTGAGCCCTCACCCACTACTGCACTCGCTGCTACGAATGGTCCCAGAGTGTAGCAGTCCTCGTAAAGAGACTGGACATCCTTAAGATAAAAAGACGCGAACACTGACTTGCTTCTCCAATAGGTTGCGTCCATTATACTTCGCAGAGATCTATTTTGTTTAAAGGCCACGGAAGTTGCGACAGCTCTAACTTCATGTGTCCTTACCTTCAGCAAAGCTTGGTCTTCCTCACTCAGATGTGAATGAGCTTCTCGTATTAACAGTCTGATAAAATAGGATAAAGCATTCTTTGACATAGGCAAAGATGGTTTCTTAACTGAACACCATAAAGCTTCTGACTGGCCTCGTAAAGGTTTAGTTCGTCTTAAATAGAACTTAAGAGCTCTCACAGGGCATAAGACTCTTTCTAGTTCATTTCCAACCATATTCGATAGGCTTGGAATATCGAACGATTTCGGCCAAGGACGAGAAGGTAGCTCGTTTTTGGCTAGAAAACCAAGTTGTAGAGAACATGTAGCCGTTTCAGATGAAAATCCGATGTTCCTGCTGAAGGCGTGAATCTCACTGACTCTTTTAGCTGTGGCTAAGCAAACCAGGAAAAGAGTCTTTAAGGTGAGATCTTTAAGGGAGGCTGATTGTAGCGGCTCGAACCTTTCTGACATGAGGAATCTTAGTACCACGTCTAAATTCCAACCAGGTGTAGCCAAACGACGCTCCTTCGTGGTCTCAAAAGACTTAAGGAGGTCCTGTAGATCTTTATTGTTGGAAAGATCTAAGCCTCTGTGACGGAAGACTGATGCCAACATGCTTCTGTAACCCTTGATAGTGGGAGCTGAAAGAGATCGTTCTTTCCTCAGGTATAAAAGGAAGTCAGCTATTTGAGTTACAGAGGTACTGGTCGAGGATACGGATACTGACTTGCACCAGTTTAGGAAGACTTCCCACTTCGATTGGTAGACTCTAAGGGTGGATGTCCTCCTTGCTCTAGCAATCGCCCTGGCTGCCTCCTTCGAAAAGCCTCTAGCTCTCGAGAGTCTTTCGATAGTCTGAAGGCAGTCAGACGAAGAGCGTGGAGGCCTTGGTGTACCTTCTTTACGTGTGGCTGACGTAGAAGGTCCACCCTTAGAGGAAGAGTTCTGGGAACGTCCACTAGCCATCGAAGTACCTCGGTGAACCATTCTCTCGCGGGCCAGAGGGGAGCAACTAACGTCAACCTTGTCCTTTCGTGAGAGGCGAACTTCTGCAGTACCTTGTTGACAATCTTGAACGGAGGGAATGCATATAGGTCTAGATGTGACCAATCTAGGAGAAAGGCATCTATATGAACTGCTGCTGGGTCCGGGATTGGTGAGCAATATATTGGGAGCCTCTTGGTCATCGAGGTTGCGAAGAGATCTATGGTTGGCTGGCCCCATGTGGCCCAAAGTTTCTTGCACACATCCTTGTGGAGGGTCCATTCTGTTGGAATTATTTGTCCCTTCCGACTGAGACAATCTGCCATGACATTCAAGTTGCCTTGGATGAACCTCGTTACTAGCGAAATGTTTTGACCTTTTGACCAGGTGAGGAGGTCCCTTGCGATCTCGTACAACGTCATAGAGTGGGTCCCTCCTTGCTTGGAGATGTACGCCAAAGCCGTGGTGTTGTCCGAGTTCACCTCCACCACTTTGCCTTGAAGGAGAGACTTGAAGCTTTTCAAGGCCAGATGAACTGCCAGTAGCTCCTTGCAGTTGATATGCATTGTCCTTTGACTCGAGTTCCAAATTCCCGAGCATTCCCGACCGTCTAATGTCGCGCCCCAGCCTATGTCCGATGCGTCCGAGAAGAGAACGTGGTTGGGAGTCTGAACAGCCAGGGGCAGACCCTCTCTGAGGCTGATACTGTCCTTCCACCATGTCAGGCAAGACTTCATCTTCTCGGAAATGGGGATCGAGACCGCTTCTAGCGTCTTGTCCTTTTTCCAGTAAAAAGCTAGGTGATATTGAAGAGGACGGAGGTGTAGTCTTCCTAACGACACGAACTGTTCCAGGGATGATAGGGTCCCTATCAGACTCATCCACTGCCTGACTGAACATCGTTCCTTCTTCAGCATGTTCTGGATGCATAACTGGGCTTGGCTTGTTCTGGGGGCCGACGGAAAAGCCCGAAAAGCTAGACTGTGAATCTCCATCCCTAAATACACAATAGTTTGGGATGGGACCACTTGAGACTTTTCCAAATTGACAAGGAGACCCAATTCCTTGGTCAGATCTAGAGTCCACTTTAGATCCTTCAGACAGCGACGACTGGAAGAAGCTCTTAGAAGCCAGTCGTCCAAATAGAGGGAGGCTCGGATGTCCGCTAAATGAAGGAATTTGGCTACATTCCTCATCAGCCTCGTAAACACAAGAGGAGCTGTGCTTAGGCCAAAGCACAGGGCTTGAAACTGGTAGACAACCTTTTCGTAAACAAATCTCAGAAAAGGTTGGGAGTCTGGGTGGATGGGGACGTGGAAGTATGCGTCCCTTAGGTCTAAAGAGACCATCCAGTCTTCCCTTCTGACCGCTGCTAGAACGGACTTTGTGGTCTCCATGGAGAACGTCTGCTTTGTGACAAAGACATTCAGCGCACTGACGTCTAGCACCGGCCTCCACCCTCCTGTCTTCTTTGACACTAAGAAGAGACGGTTGTAGAAGCCCGGGGTTTGATGGTCCAGGACTTTGACTACCGCTCCCTTTTCTAGTAAGAGAGACACTTCCTGTTTCAATGCTCGTCTCTTGTCTTCCTCTCTGTACCTGGGAGAGAGATCGATGGGAGACGTTGCTAGAGGGGGTTTTCGTACAAACGGGATCTTTTACCCCTCTCTGAGCAACTTCACAGATTGTGCATCTGCGCCTCTCTTCTCCCAGGTCTGCCAGAAGTTCTTGAGTCTGGCTCCCACTGCTGTCTGAAGAAGCTGGCAGTCAGACTCTGCCCTTAAAGGACTTGGTTCCTTTCTTCTTTCCACGTCTCCCTTCGGCACGAGCACCTCCTCTGCTGGAGGCTCTGCCACGAAAGGGCGGAATAAATCGGGACGCTGGAGTGTCCATCCTTGGTCTAGCTGACAAGGTAGGCAAAGGGGTGGCTTTGCGAGCAGAGGACGCAACCAGATCGTGAGTATCCTTCTGTATCAAAGAAGCAGCAATCTCCTTAATCAGGTCCTCTGGAAAGAGGCACTTGGAAAGAGGAGCAAACAGAAGTTCGGATCTTTGGCAAGGTGTAACTCCAGCTGACAGGAAAGAGCAAAGGTTCTCACGCTTCTTGAGGACTCCGGACACGAAAGATGCAGCAAGCTCATTAGATCCGTCACGTACGGCCTTGTCCATGCAGGACATGATGAGCAAGGAAGTCTCCTTCTCTGTCGGAGAGATCTTTCTGCTTAGAGCTCCCAGACACCAGTCTAAAAAGTTGAAGACCTCGAAGGCTCTAAATATACCTTTCAAAAGGTGGTCCAGGTCCGAAGATGACCAGCATATCTTTGAGCGTCTCATGGCTAGCCGGCGGGGAGAGTCTACAAGACTTGAGAAGTCGCCCTGGGCAGAGGCAGGAACTCCCAAGCCGAGAACTTCTCCCGTGGCATACCAGACGCTCGATCTAGAAGAGAGTCAAGCAGGGGGAAACGTAAAGGCTGTCTTCCCTAGACTCTTTTTGGACTGCATCCATTCTCCTATCACTCGTAAAGCTCTCTTGGACGAGCGTGCGAGGACGAGTCTAGTAAAGGCAGGCGTGGATGACGGCATACCTAAAACAAACTCTGACAGAGGAGAGCGCGGAGCCACAGACACAAACTGGTCCGGAAACATCTCTTTGAACAGTGCTAAAACCTTCCTAAAGTCCAAAGAGGGTTGCGTAGACTTAGGCTCGTCAAGATCTGAATGTGGTTCATCTACGTGTGCAGCACCATCGTCATCAGAAAGTCCCTCATCCGAGTATTGAGGAGGAAGCGGCAATGGAGTAGGTAACGGCTGGTTAGCTGAGTCCGGTCGCACGGGTGCATGCGTGACTGAGCCGGACGCAACGTCATGGAACTGTTGCCCAGTCTGTGAGCTGGCAACAACCATAGCAGCGCGGGGACGCACAGCGTCTACTCCAGACTGTCTAGCCTGATGTGGGTGAGCAGTGGCAACCACACTGGGTTGCGGAGGTTGACGCACCGCGTCAAAACAAAACAACTCTGACGGTTGTTGTACCTCACGAACGTCAACGGAAGGCTCCGTGCGTCGCTGAACGTCAACATGCGGCTGGCAGGGCACACTGGAACGCATGGGTGGCGGAACTCTCTCAACTGGAGTGCGCAAGAAGGTCGCCTCAGCGTCCACAGGACGCACAACCGAGCGTGTGGGTGGTTGTAGGCAAGAGGCTGTACTAGCTGGTGCAGCAGCAACCTTCTCCGCACGCAAGTCCTGCATCAGAGACGTTAATTGGGACTGCATGTCTTGCAGCAAAGACCACTTAGGGTCTGCAGGAGCAGGTGCGGCGACAGACGGTGTAACTGTCTGAGGCGGTACCGCTTTGCCTCTCTTAGGAGGTGAGCAGTCATCGGAAGACTGCAGCGAGTCCGAACTGACCCAGTGGCTACAGCTGGGCCGTTGGACTTGCGCGGAAGGGACCGACTTGCGCTTTAATGGTCGTGAGACCTTGGTCCATTGTTTCTTGCGAGAAACACCTTCCGAAGACGAGGAATAAATGGGCTCTCTCGTCTTTGTGCGGCAGGGGCGATCTTGGGAAGATGCGCCCGATACCACGGAGGGAACGTCTGTTCGCTGATTAAAGCCTCTCGAACCCATTGGTCGTACGACATTGCTTCTCCCCTGGACTTGGGAGCTTGCAAGAGGTCCCGGACTAGGAGGACGACAGGCACGAACAGACGAACCCTCAAGCGCAACACTATCCACAACACTATCACTCACTTTAACACTTCCCACTGCACTTTTACACTTCAGCTCCTTGACATCCGCCATGAGCTGGTTACGGTCACTAGCCAGGGACTCAACTCTCTCACCCAGAGCTTGGATGGCATGCATCATATCAGCCATCGAAGGTTCCTGAGTGCCAGAAGGGGGATTAGGAGCAACCACTACAGGGGAAGGAATAGGTTGTGGGGCATGAGGAGAGGAAATGTCAATAGAACGAGAGGAACTTCTCCTAACTCTATCTCTCTCTAGCCTACGTGTATACTTTTGGAATTCGATAAAATCGAATTCCGAAAGCCCAACGCACTCCTCACATCGATCTTCCAATTGACAGGTTTTATCCCGACAATTGGAACAAACAGTGTGAGGGTCGATAGAGGCCTTCGGAAGACGCCTTGAACAGTCCCTAGCATTACACTTCCTAAATTTTGGGACTTGTGAAGGGTCAGCCATTTTGAATTGGTCAAAGGGGAATTCAAAAACTATCCAAAGTCATCAACAAATAATCCGTAATCAAAAAAAGAATGCAAGGATTTTTGAAGAGAAAGCCTGCACAGCGAAAGCTCAAAACTAGAATAGTGTACTTCACCAAATAGTTGTGAAAACAAATCCAGTTAGCAACAGCGAATTAGTAGGTCTTGCCGGTAGCACGACAGAGAGAAAATTGAGTTCTTTGTTTACAATGAGTACTGGGTATCTGGACGACAGATGGCGCTGTTGAAGTACACCCCCTACCTGTGTAGCGATCGCTGGCGAATTTTTTCCTTAGAGTTTTTCTGTCGAGCAACAGAGTTGCAGCTATTATAATCACCGGCTAAGTTAAATATTGAAAAATGATAGTTCAAGTGATAACCATTTTTTTCAGTGAGTTAATTTGGTAGTTTACCTTAATTATATATGGGAGAAGTACAAGAGGAAGGCCAAGGTTTGGGTGGATGGATGGATTGAAGGAAGCTCTGGGTGATAGGAGGATAGATGTGAGAGAGGCAAGAGAGCGTGCTAGAAATAGGAATGAATGGCGAGCGATTGCGACGCAGTTCCGGTAGGCCCTGATGCTGCCTTGGATGACCGCGGAGGTAGCAGCAGTAGGGGAATCAGTGTTATGAAGCTTCATCTGTGGTGGATAACGGAGGAGGGTGGGCTGTGGCACCCTAGCAGTACCAGCCGAACTCGGTTGAGTCCCTTGTTAGACTGGGAGGAACGTAGAGAGGAGAGGTCCCCTTTTCTGTTTCATTAGTTTGATGTTGGCTACCCCCAAAATTGGGGAAGTGCCTTGGTATATGTATGTATGTATATACGGTAATTGCGATCAACTTATAAACGGAAAACAACGCAAGGATCTTTTTATTGGATACTACTACTAGAGAGTTATTGGGTCCTTTTGAATGGCCAGATAGTACTACATTAGATCCCTCTCTCTGGTCATGGCTCATTTTTCCTTTGCCTACACATACACTGAATAGTTTGGCCTATTCTTTCCACATTCTCCTCTGTCCTCTCACCTTACAACACCGAGGTTACTAAATAATTCATCTTTACTCAAGAGGCTAACTACTGCACTGTAACTGTTCAGGGGCTATTTTCCTCTTGGTGAAGGTAAAAGACTTTTTAGCTATGTTAAGCAGCTCTTCTAGGAGGCCACTCCAAAATGAAATCATTGTTCTCTAGTCTTGGGTAGTGTCATTCCCTTTGAACCATGGTCTTCCACTGTCATGGGTTAGAGTTCTCTTGCTTGAGAGTACACTTGGGAAAATTATTCTATCTTATTTCTCTTTAATATTGTTACTGTTCTCCCAATACTTTATTTTGATTGTACATTACTTTTCTTGTGTACTTTATTTTTTCTCGTTTCCTTTCCTCACTAGGCTATTTTTCCCTGTTCAAGCTCTTGGGCTTATACCATTCTGTTTTTCCAGCTAGGGTTGTAGCTTAGCTTGTAATAATAATAATATGTTATTTTTATAATAAAATAAATTTTTGAATATACTTACCCGGTGATTATATAAGCTGCAGCTCTGCTGCTCGACAGAAAACTCTACGTTCAAAATCCGCCAGCGATCGCTAAGCAGGTAGGGGGTGTACATCAACAGCGCCATCTGTCGTGCAGGTACTCAGTACTCAATGTAAACACAGAACTCAATTTTCTCCTCGGTCCACTGGGTCTCTATTGGGGAGGAAGGGAGGGTCCTTTAATATATAATCACCGGGTAAGTATATTCAAAAATTTATTTTATTATAAAAATAACATTTTTCAATATTAAACTTAGCCGGTGATTATATAAGCTGATTCACACCCAGGGGGGTGGGTAGAGACCAGCAATAATTGTTTACATTATTATGAGCTAAGGATTTTTTTATTTCATTTTAGCAGTTATTCAAAATAACAAACATAAAATAAATAAGTACCTGGTAAGGAAGTCGACTTGAACAATTACTCTGCCTTTTAAAGTACGTCTTCCTTACGGAGCCTCGCGATCCTCTTAGGATGCTGAGCGACCCCTAGGAGCTGAAGTATCAAGGGTTGCAACCCATACAACAGGACCTCATCAAAACCTCTAATCTAGGCGCTTCTCAAGAAATGACTTTGACCACCCGCCAAATCAAGTAGGATGCGAAAGGCTTCTTAGCCTTCCGGACAACCCAAAAACAATAATAAAACATTTCAAGAGAAAGATTAAAAAGGTTATGGAATTAGGGAATTGTAGTGGTTGAGCCCTCACCCACTACTGCACTCGTTGCTACGAATGGTCCCAGAGTGTAGCAGTTCTCGTAAAGAGACTGGACATTCTTAAGATAAAAAGACGCGAACACTGACTTGCTTTTCCAATAGGTTGCGTCGATTATACTTTGCAGAGATCTATTTTGTTTAAAGGCCACGGAAGTTGCGACAGCTCTAACTTCGTGTGTCCTTACCTTCAGCAAAGCTTGGTCTTCCTCATTCAGATGGGAATGAGCTTCTCGTATTAACAGTCTGATAAAAAAGGATAAAGCATTCTTTGACATAGGCAAAGATGGTTTCTTAACTGAACACCATAAAGCTTCAAACGGGCCTCGTAAAGGTTTAGTTCGTTTTAAATAGAACTTAAGAGCTCTTACAGGGCATAAGACTCTTTCTACTTCATTTCCAACCATACGATAAGTTTGGAATATCGAACGATATTGGCCAAGGCCGAGAAGGCAGCTCGTTTTTGGCTAGAAAACCAAGTTGTAGAACATGTAGCCGTTTCGGATGAGAATCCGATGTTCTTGCTGAAGGCATGAATCTCACTGACTCTTTTAGCTGTGGCTAAGCATACCAGGAAAAGAGTCTTTAAGGTGAGATCTTTCAGGGAGGCTGATTGTAGCGGTTCGAACCTGTCTGACATAAGGAATCTTAGTACCACGTCTAAATTCCAACCAGGTGTAACCAAACGACGCTCCTTCGTGGTCTCAAAAGACTTAAGGAGGTCCTGTAGATCTTTATTGTTGGAAAGATCTAAGCCTCTGTGACGGAAGACTGATGCCAACATGCTTCTGTAACCCTTGATAGTGGGAGCTGAAAGAGATCGTTCTTTCCTCAGATATAAGAGGAAGTCAGCTATTTGAGTTACAGAGGTACTGGTCGAGGATACGGATACTGACTTGCACCAGTTTCGGAAGATTTCCCACTTCGATTGGTAGACTCTAAGGGTGGATGTTCTCCTTGCTCTAGCAATCGCTCTGGCTGCCTCCTTCGAAAAGCCTCTAGCTCTCGAGAGTCTTTCGATAGTCTGAAGGCAGTCAGACGAAGAGCGTGGAGGCCTTGGTGTACCTTCTTTACGTGTGGCTGACGTAGAAGGTCCACCCTTAGGGGAAGTGTTCTGGGAACGTCTACTAGTCATCGAAGTACCTCGGTGAACCATTCTCTCGCGGGCCAGAGGGAAGCAACTAGCGTCAACCTTGTCCCTTCGTGAGAGGCGAACTTCTGCAGTACCTTGTTGACAATCTTGAACGGAGGGAATGCATATAGATCTAGATGTGACCAATCCAGGAGAAAGGCATCTATATGAACTGCTGCTGGGTCCAGGATTGGTGAGCAAAATATTGGGAGCCTCTTGGTCATCGAGGTTGCGAAGAGATCTATGGTTGGCTGGCCCCAGGTGGCCCAAAGTCTCTTGCATACATCCTTGTGGAGGGTCCATTCTGTTGGAATTATTTGTCCCTTCCGACTGAGACAATCTGCCATGACATTCAAGTTGCCTTGGATGAACCTCGTTACTAGTGATATGTCTAGACCTTTTGACCAGGTGAGGAGGTCCCTTGCGATCTCCTACAACGTCAGAGAGTAGGTCCCTCCTTGCTTGGAGATGTACGCCAAAGCCGTGGTGTTGTCCGAGTTCACCTCCACCACTTTGCCTTGAAGGAGAGACCTGAAGCTTTTCCAGGCCAGACGTACTGCCAGTAGCTCCTTGCAGTTGAAATGCATTGTCCTTTGACTCGAGTTCCATATTCCCGAGCATTCCCGACCGTCTAATGTCGCACCCCAGCCTACGTCCGATGCGTCCGAGAAGAGAACGTGGTTGGGAGTCTGAACAGTCAGGGGAAGACCCTCTCTTAGGTTGATATAGTCCTTTCACCAAGTCAGACAAGACTTTATCTTTCGGAAACCGGGATCGAGACCGATTCTAGCGTCTTGTCCTTTTTCCAGTGAAAAGCTAGATGGTAAAGAAGAGGACGGAGGTGTAGTCTTCCTAGTGACACAAATTGATCCACGGATGACAGCGTCCCTACCAGACTCATCCACAGCCTGACTGAGCAGCGTTCCTTCTTCAGCATCTTCTGGATGGATAGCAGGGCTGGGGGCTGATCGTCTTGTTCAGCAACGTCCTCATCAGATGGTTCCTCATCCGAAACTGATGAGGAAACGGCAACGGAGTGGGCAACGTCTGACTCGCTGAATCCGGTCGCACTGGTGGATGCGTGACGGAGCCGGACGCAATATCATGGAACTGCTGCACAGTCTGTGAACTGTCAACAACCATGGGTGCGCGAGGAAGCACAGCGTCAACCCGAAACTGTCTAGACCGTCTGGGTTGTGCAGTCAACACCCTACCGGGTTGCTGAGGTTGACGCACTGCGTCACAACAAGTCACCTCTGCTGGTTGTTGAACGTCCTGAACGTCAACAACCACCTCCGAGCGTCGCTTAACGTCGACGTGCGGCTGGCAACCCACACTGGGTCGCATCGGTGGAGGAACCACCTCAACTGGCAGACGCGAGTAGGTTACCTCAGCGTCAACAGGGCGCACAACCGACCGGTTGGAAGGTTGTTGGCCAGAAGGTTCTTCTCCGCATTTAAGTCCTCTATCAAGGACGCAAGCTTGGACTGCATGTCTTGCAGCAAAGACCACTTAGGGTCTACAGGAGCAGGTGCGGCAACAGACGGTGTGACTGCCTGATGAACCGACCGGTTGGAAGGTTGTCGGCCAGAAGGTTCTTCTCCGCATTTAAGTCCTCTATCAAGGACGCAAGCTTGGACTGCATGTCTTGCAGCAAAGCCCATTTAGGGTCTACGGGAGCAGGTGTGGCAACAGACGGGGTTAGCGACTGAGGCGGAACCGTTTACCATCCCTGAAAGCCTTGTTATGCGTGACATAATAGTACTGTACAGCAAAACTTCAAAGGCTCGACAAAAGCTGAGAAGTTGACCTGTAAACAACTTGGAGCGTCTCCTGGCTAGGCGCCAGGGAGAGTCTACCAGAATTGAGAAGTCTATCTGGGCAGAGGCATGAACTCCCAAGTCGAGAACTTCTCTCGTGTCATATCAGACTCTCGCTCTATAAACCAGTTTAAAAGAAGGGAAATCAAAGGCTGTATCCCCCAAACTCCTCCTGGTGAAAAAACCAGTCGCCTAGCCAACGTAACGCTCTCTAGGAGAGCGAGAGAGCACTAGCTTAAAAACAACGGCTTCGAAGTAGCTAGGCCTAGTGTAAGTTCTGACGTTAAGGCGAACGAGGAGCAGCAGTTACAAGATCCGGACGAAGATCCTTAAAAAAATCATCATGATTTAATTAAAGTCCATAGGAGGCTAAGCAGCTTAAGGCTCCTCTCCATCTGACAGAGTCCTCAAGGGAATATCAGTAGGAGGGAGAACAGCAACTTCCTCATCTACAGGAACCTTGTCCGATAAAAGATGAGTCTCTCACTGGTGCATTAGTAGCGGACCAGAACGCAACGTCATGTAACTGCTTGACAGTCTGTGAACTGTCAACAACTGAACTGTCAACCACAACAGGTGCGTGAGGACGTACAGCGTCCACTCGAGACTGCTTTGACTGTCTAGACTGAGCAGTCAAAACAACTCTAGAATGCGGAGGTTGACGCACCGCGTCAAAACAAAACAACTTAGACTGTTGTTGTACCTCGCGAACATCAACGGAAGGTTCCGTGCGTAGCTGAACGTCAACATGCGGCTGGCAGGGTACACTGGAACGCATGGGTGGCGGGACTCTCTCAGCTGGAGTGCGGCAGAAGGTCGCCTCAGCGTCCACAGGACGCACAACCGTGGTTGGTTGTAGGCTAGAGGTTGGTGCAGTGTCAACCTTCTCCGCACGAAAGTCCTGCATCAATGACGTTAACTGAGGCTGCATAGTCTGCAGCAAAGACCACTTAGGGTCTACAAGAGCAGGTGCGGCAACAGACGGTGTGACTGCCTGATGCGGTACCGCTTTGCCTCTCTTAGGAGGTGAGCAGTCGTCGGAAGACTGCAGCGAGTCTGAACTGACCCAGTGGCTACAACTGGGCCGTTGGACTTGCGCGGAAGGGACCGACTTGCGCTTAATAAGCCGCGAGACCTTGGTCCCTGGTTTCTTACGAGAAACCTCTTCCGCAGACGAGGAATAAATGGGCTCTCTCGTCTTTGTGTGGGTGGGGCGATCTTGGGTAGATACGCCCGAAACCACGGAGGGAAACGTCTGTTCGTTGATCAAGGCCTCTCGAACCCATAAGTCGTTCGACATTACTTCTTCCCTGGGCTTGGGAGCTTGCAAGAGGTCCCGGACTAGGTGAACGACAGGCACGAACAGACGAACCCTCGGACGCAACACTGTAACACTTTGCGCATATCACTTTATCACTTCGATTTCTGTTTTGCACTTATTTCACTGAAATCGAAACTTTTACTGATTTCTACCTGAAACACGCAATTCTACCCTTCATAAAAAGGTAGTAATTGCGAAATCAGTCGTATAATGCATCTCATTAATACCAGCAAAAAACAGAAAACATATATTAAGATAAAAAATTCAGTGGCTGGGAAAGAGACTAAACACTAGTTCATATAAACTACGTTTTCAATCTCTCACCGCACATAGCCTGGGGACGAGAATAAAAACCTAAAAACGTTTTATCCTTCCTCCCCGTACAGAGACTAGGGACGAGAGTAACACGAGAACAACGTTACCCGCTTGAACGGAACGTTTTCTCTCCTCTCTCTCCCTCCGTCTCTATCTCTCTCTCTCTCTTTCTCTCTTGATTTTGCACCTAAGAGAAGAGCCCAATTATATTTCGTCAAAAAAAACATGTTATTTGACTAAAGGAAAAAAACTGAAAGGTTTTTCAAATAAAAAGTTCCTTTAAATTAGAATTTAAAACATTTAAGTTAAGAAAGAATGAACAAAACGTTAGAATCGATTTACTCTTACTGCAAAGTGAAACCGTGATACACTCTCTCTCTATCGTAACGATAGAGCGCATGTTGAACGTCCTGAACGTCAACAACTGCGTAGCATAAAAACTAAACGTTAGTTCATCTTTGAAAACAGTACGAAGACTATCAAAGAAATTCTTTCATAAAATATTACAATTAAAAAGTTTTAAATTCTTTAAAAGCTAATTACGATATAAAGGGCTCAACGTTGATTAACTTCGGTTCCAAGTTAGGACCGCCTACTATCAGGAAAGGTCGCATATAAACAAAACATTAAAATTTTTTTTTATATGTTTATAATGAATGGAAAGTTAATCGAAGAGGCCTAATAAAGGCGGAGAGGTATAAAAAATATAGATCTATAACGTGATAAGATAATTACTAAAAACCTAAACACACTTCCGTCTAAGGGAAGGGTCGGCCATTTAAAAGTGAAAGAAAGTCCATACTCTCTTTGTCACCATAATTAAATCTATCCAAAACGAGTTCAAGTTTTGAGATGAAGATAAAACACCTGCATAGCGAAAGCTCAAAACTAGAATAGTGTACTTCACCAAATAGTTGTGAAAACAAATCCAGTTAGCAACAGCGAATTAGTAGGTCTTGCCGGTAGCCCGACAGAGAGAAAATTGAGTACTGAGTACCTGCACGACAGATGGCGCTGTTGATGTACACCCCCTACCTGCTTAGCGATCGCTGGCGGATTTTGAACGTAGAGTTTTCTGTCGAGCAGCAGAGCTGCAGCTTATATAATCACCGGCTAAGTTTAATATTGAAAAAATAATAATAATAATAATAATAATAATAATAATAATAATAATAATAATAATAATAAGCATTCAGTTGTAAATAACTTTAGGGAAAATAATACAAACACTTCTAGCTTAAGAAAATTTGTATTTTTCTTTGCTACACAAATCTATGTCCTTTATATAGGAGTAGTATAAGTCTTTAGCAAACTAGTACAGCCATTATAACTTTCAACATGATAAGTATATAAGTAAGTAAGATGCAAGAGGGGGGGAGATACCTGGCTGGCCGATTGTATCACGTCACTTTTGGCCTTTGGGTTGAGGACTGAGTGAGTTAGTAGAGGCAGGAAGAGTAAATCAATGAAGTCAGATTTACACAACCAAGGAAAGTTACAAATTAACCTAAAAATTTGTGATGTGTTCCCCCATGAATTCAAACCACCATCCTTTAAATAGGAGACTCATCCTTAGATGGGAGGCAGTCCCATAAAACCAGACTGGAAGGTTCTTATTTTCCCTGAGCATGTCATCCTTCCTAGTCCTGTGCTAAAGCAAGAAGTGTGACTTATACAACATCCTAACCATTACACATAGGGATATGGAAGCTGTTAGGGTCTCTGCCAGTACTGATTTGAGGGAATGAATGAATGCTTGTTGATTATCTGGCATCATAACATCAATGGTCATGGATGCCGAAAGGAGTATGATTAATAACGAATGATTAATTCATAATAAAAAAAATGAATAAATAATTTTACAATTTTTTAAAAAAATTCTATATAACTTTTAAAAATAAGTAAAAAGGCCAGCTTCCAACAGGAGCTTAAAAATGCCACTGGAATTATATAAAAAGTCTCCTACAAGAATTTTGTTAAGGATGTACAAGCCACCCTTATTTTGAGCTTCAGAGAGGAATCATTTTCTGATATCCCCAAGACTGGGACATTCAACAAGTAAATGCCTTACAGTTAGGGGAACCAAGCAATCCTCACAAATTGGCTAACACCTGTCAGTCATCAGGAACTCGTGATTCGATGTGAGGGGCCCACTCTAAGGCAACAGAGGGTAGTTTCCCACCTTGGCATATTACCATACTGCACTTCCATGAAGGTATAACATTTGTTATTTCCTTCATCTTATTCTGATTAACAGAATTCAAGTAACGTTGCCAAATAACATCAAGAGACTTTTTGATATGAGGCAATAAGTTATTACATGGATGAAGTTATCTTCCAGCAAGTAATTTGTCTGTCTCTTCATTTCAAGCACATCCACATGAGCTGGGGCTCAATAAAACTTAACTTATTTACCTGCAGTGCAACAAATATAGAGCTACTCTAAAATTTTCAAAACTAAGGGGTTGGTTCAATTAAAAACTGTCAAAGCCTGCAACACACTTTTTGCATCATTAAAAATAGTAAAATTACCTTCTTTCATTACTGCTATGTTTTCAATAACAGTCACGATACCATACAGCTCTGCTTTTAAGAGAGCGCACGTTTACAATTAAAATATTTATGGTACACCCCATATCCAACACCACCACTGGATTTAGAGCCGTCTGCAAATATCAATTCATTATCCCTAGTTTATTCTGCATGTTCTAAAAAGGTAGACTGCATTTCTCCATCTACCATGTTGCCTTTAGAGCCAGTAAAATAATTACAAAGGGAGATCTCTGGAAGTTTCCAGGGAGGGGTGACTGATAACTTGAAAGGTAGCACCCCAGTCCTGGAAAGATTCAGGCTATTTAACAGTTGTTTCACTTTGAAGCCATAAGGCTTTGGGGATGCAGAGTGAGCCTCATAGTAAGAAAAGAAATTCTCTTCACTCACAGCTTTAAATGACAGAGAATTAGGATGCTTCTGTAACCTATACCAATATCTAATCAGAGTAGACTGACAATACAAGTCCAGAGGCCACTCACCTGAATCAAAAAGACTATGGATGGGGGAGGATCTAAAAGCACCAATAGCTAATCTGATGCCAGTATGGTAAAATGGAATCTGAAATTTTCAACTTGGTAGCAGAAGCTGAAGAATGTATTACACATCCAAATAAATTTTCGATAAAATAAGCTCTTTATACAGTTTCAATAGAGCCTGACGATCTGCTCCCCAAGATGTATAAGCTAAAATTTTAAAAAATATCTAAAATCTGTAAACATTTAAATTTCAGCTTTATGAGATGCAAGACCTAAGTCAACTTTCTCCCAAAGGATAAGCCTATAAATTGTGTTTCTTCAACACAAGGAATGTGGTGGTTTATATATATATATATACTGTACAGTATATATCTGGGTGAGTGTGTACACCACGAATGCGGCAGAAATGAATGACAACGGTTTTACTTGTAGAAAACTTGAAGCCATTCAAATCTGCCCATCTCATAATTTGATTGATCGTGCATTGAAGCTTTCTTTCAATTCTTGTCATTCTTGCTCCTACAAATGAAACAGAAAGGTCTTCCACAAAGAGTGTGTGGAGAACGTCATCTGGAATCACAGAAGAAATTGCAAGTGCAAACAATGTAACACTAAGCACGCTGCCCTATGGGACTCTCTTTTTCCTGACATTTTCTTTCACATAGTATTACCTACTCTAACATGAAAGAATTGTCTTTTTAAAAAGGCCTGAATAAAAAAGGCACCTCGCCTCTGAGACCAAACTTATGGACAGTTTAAAGGATATCATATGCTTTTCAATATCAAAGAATACTGTCATATGATGTTTCTTGGAAGCAAATGACTCACAAGCAGATGTCTCTAGACAAAGTGCATCCATTGTTAAGAGTGAATTCTACGAAACCCACACTGCACTGGTGATAAAATACCCTTCTTTTCTAGTACCCATACAAGCCTTGCATTGACTATCTTTCCCATGATTTTACATAAACAACATGTCAATGCAATTGGTTGTTAACTTACAGCTAAGACTTTGTCCTTTCCAGGTTTTAAAAAAGCTAAACTAATGGCCAATTCCCAAACTGATGGGAAACTATGGTCTCGCCATATTCGGTTAATAATACTGTACTTATGATAAAATGTTTAGTGTTATTACACGCGTGATTTATCATTGCATAAGGAATTTTGTCTAGCCCTGGGTCTGCATCACTGCGTGATGATAATGCAAAGTCAAAATCTCTCTCCATAAATGGGAGATTGTATGTTTCTTCTTTATTTGATGTGAAACTGCGGGTCTTTTCTTCTGTCTACTTCTATAAAGGTAGCCTGGAGAGTTTTCTGACTTTGGAGATACTCTCTCAAAATTATCTGCTAGTGTATGACTCACTTCCAAAGGATTAGTAATAAAAATTTTATATAATTTGTATTTTTCCTATAATTATTATTATTATTATTATTATTATTAATAGCTAAGCTACAACTCTAGTTGGAAAAGCAGGAGCTATAAGCCCAAGAGCTCCAAGAGGGAAAAATAGCCCAGTGAGGAAAGGAAAGATGGAAATAAACAAGCAATATGAGAAGTAATGAAAAATTAAAATAAAATATCTTAAGAGCAGTAACAACATTAAAACAGATCTTTCATATGTAAACTATAAAAACTTATGTCAGCCTATTCAACATAAAAATATTTGCTGCAAGTTAGAACTTTTGAAGTTCTACCGATTTAACTACCCGATTAGGAAGATCATTCCACAACTTGGTCACAACTGGAATAAAACTTCTAGAATAGTGTGTAGTACTGAACCTCTTGGTGGAGAAGGCCTGACTATTAGGATTAGCTGCATACCTAGTATTACGCACAGGATAGAACTGTCCAGGGAGATCTGAATGTAAAGGATGGTCAGAATTATGAAAAATATGCAACATGCATAATGAACTAACTGAATAACTGTGCCAGAGGTCAAGAATGAGAAATTTAATAGACCCTAAGTTCCTGTCCAACAAATGAAGACGAGAACCAGCAGCTGAAGACCAGACAGGAGAACAATACTCGAAACAAGAAAAATTAAAACACTTCTTCAGAATAGATTGATCACCGAAAATCTTAGAAGATTTTCTCAATAAGCCAATTTTGTGCAATTGAAGAAGACAGAGAACTAATTTGTTTCTCAAAAGTAAATTTGCTGTCAAGAATCACACCTAAAATTCTAAGTGACACAGAGTAAAAGAAATATTACCAATACTGAGATCCGGATGTTGAGGAGCAACTGTCCTTGACCTACTTACAATCCTACTTTGAGTTTTGTTAAGATTCAACTTCATGCCCCATAATTTACACCATTCACTAATTTTTGCTAGATCTCTATTACAGAATTCAGTAACCCCAAATCTACGTGCATGAGATGGAATTGAAGTAAAGAGTAACATCATCTGCATATGTAACGAGCTTCTTATCTAAGCCAAACCACATGTCATGTGTCTATGGTACGAAAAGTAATGGAGCAAGAACACTACCCTGAGGAACACTAGATATCACATTCCTATACTGTACTCACTATGGTGCCGATCAACAACACCTCTGCGATTTATTAATTAAAAGTTTAATAATAATGCTTTAGAAAAGACCCCTCCACTCCCAACTGTTTTGAGTTTGTAAACAAGGGCCTCATGATTAACACAAGCAGAGACAGCCCTAAAATCAATGCCAATCATACAAACTTCCTGACCACAATCAAGGGATTTCTGTACAGCATTAGAGACTGTAAGAAGGGCAACACATACTCCAAGCCCTTTACAAAAGCCAAATTGCAAACTAGGGAACAGATGATTACTTTCTGCATACCTACATAGATGTTTTGCTAAAAGACAGGCAAAACTTAAGATAATATGGGAGTTATGGAAATTGGGTGGTAATCAGTTGGACTTGAGCTACCACAAACACATTTACATAGTGGAGTAATATTACCAATTCTCCAAGTGCTAAAAGCACCTCTTTTTGCTAACTTGCACAAAATAAAAGATAACTTTGGAGCTAAGAAATCTGCAGCCTTTATAAAAACAAAGGAAAAATACCATTTGGGTCTACACCTCCATAAGCATCAGGGTACACAAGAGAGCTTAAATTTCACGAGACCAAAAAGCTAAACCAAGTAGTCTGGCCTCAGGAAAACAGGAATGAGGAAGATCAAGTTTATCCTTACTCTGCTTACTGTCAAACACAACAGCCAAAAGGGTTGCCTTTTCCTTTGGACTGTGAGTGACAGAGTCATCTGGTTTAAGTAAAGGAGGAACTTTTGTTTCTACATCAAGGAGTGCAGATTTAAGGATAGTCCACCACATATGTTCCCGGATTGTACTAGAAAGGGTTTCTTTTATGGTTAAATTGTATTCCTTTTCAGTTGAAGCATAAATTCTCTGAGCAGAAGCTCCAAGCTGAGTTTAGTAATTCCAAGTCAAATCTGATCTGTTACCCTTCCAAAGAGGATATGCCTCCTGCTTCTCCAAATAAGTATATCTACAATCATTACCGAACCATGGTTTGTCTTTCATTCAGTACTTTAGCACACGAGAAGAGATACACCTATGAATTATGTTGACTAGATTCTCATTCAAAGGAACAACAGGATTAACACTATTATACAATTGTGTCCAATTAATCCCAAAAGATCATGCAAAATCCCATTCCAGTCTGCTTGAGATTTCATAACAATCTTATATGAGTACCATACAACAGGGACAGGCTGCTCAGTCTTCACTATTAAGGAAATCAAAGCATGATCAGATGTCCCAACTGGAGAACCAATCTCACTTGTTATAACACCAAGGGAGTCAGTGCATACGAGGTCCAAGCAGTTACCAGACCTGTGAGTAGCTTTACTTATAATTTGCTCACAGTTTGATTCAGAGGAAAAGTCCAAAGCTCTTAATTTTTGTGAAATATGCAATGGCAAGTTTAAACAGGTTTTCATATAATCAGTACGGAGGAGAGCGAGAGATTAAAAAATAACAATAGCAATACAGTGTATGAACATGTGTGAAACATGTGCAGTAACACTGGGGATTAATTATGGAAATCATATTCTGTACCTGCACCAGATTGTAAAAAGCTAATAGGGGATGGAAAGATAACGAAACATGCAGGGAATCCCTAATGTCAGTAGGCAACAACCTCTGTGTCCCTTTGCCACTCTTCCTCTTCCTATCCCACTTCCTATACAAAGCCTCAAAGGAGGTATAGAAGTGTGAAAGGCTTGGCCCATTCTAAAGAACTGTAATAAGTTGCAAGATGTCCTTGCCAAGAGTTGGATAAGGTCAAGACCTCCTCCAACTAGGCCAGGATTCCTAGTCCAGAACTGAACCAGTTAGACAACTGACATATGAGATAGCCAAACAAACCACAAGGACACTGGGAATCATGGTAACTATAGCGTAAACATGTGGAAACTGTATCCCAAAGCCTAACTGATCACAAGGTGACCAAAGACTATTTTCATATCACAATCATGAAAGGGAATGTAGCATGGTTCATACGAGTGAGGAGACCCATCACTGGTTCCTCTCACCAATAGTTTTCTATCACAGAAACGAGACAGGACCTCACCACAAGCACAAAGTGTTCCTAAAGTGTCCAAGAAGAGGGGAAAGGAAAAGGGAGGTGCCCTTAGTGTGTGTACTCATTCCTGTACATGATCGGACACCTTAACAGGAACGTACACTCTTGTACTCCTCACCAAATTACATTTCCTGGCCGGGTCAGGCTTCAGTAGTATAAAAAAAAAGGGAAGGCTAAGAGAGGTGGAGTTCATCTTAACCAAAAGGGCATGTACCAGTAGCATACACTTATGCATCATGTACCAAGTTACCCTCCCTGGTTGGGGGCAGTCCTTGACAGCGTACTGTCTCCTTCCCGGGTACGAGGAAAGAGATTACTCGGGCCCTCACTAAAGTCATTGCGATTGGTCTTCCCAGCCTTCTTCAATTTCTTCCAAGCAGTAGTATTGGAAGAATAAGACAAAGGTGAGAAGCCAGAAGAACTTGAACTGAAGAGGAGGAGCGATGAGCATATACATTTCTTCTATCTGGCAGTCTTATTCAGTCAGGTTAGCCAACAACAATGTTCCCACAGAGGAAGAAGCCACAAGGGCTTCCTCAACAGGAACTGGAAACCTCAGACATAAGTGATTGAGTCCCCAAGTCATATCAAGTATCTCTCGTCCCTCAGTGTGAAAGGGAAAAAAAGATCCATTACTATTTTATCTCGTTCATGGTGTTCAGTCCAAGAAGGACTATTCACCAGAGCCAGTGCAAACAGCTGAATTGAAATCCAGGTCAGCCCTATTATGCTCAAGGAAGAACATGACCAATGACCTTATCAGACTTACTGTTACTATCTCTCAAAAATGTTATTTTCATTAGTAAAATAAATTTTTGAATATACTTACCCGATGATCATGTAGCTGTCAACTCTGTTGCCCGACAGAAATCTACGGTCGGGATACGCCAGCGATCGCTATACAGGTGGGGGTGTACACAACAGCGCCATCTGTGAGCAGGTACTCAAGTACTTCTTGTCAACAAGAACTCAATTTTCTCCTCGGTCCACTGGTTCTCTATGGGGAGGAAGGGCGGGTCCTTAAATTCATGATCATCGGGTAAGTATATTCAAAAATTTATTTTACTAATGAAAATAACATTTTTCAATATTAATCTTACCCGATGATCATGTAGCTGATTCACACCCAGGGTGGTGGGTGGAGACCAGCATACATGTTAACAAAGAAGCTAAGTATCCCGTATCTTATTTTAGCCGTTATTCAAAATAACAAACATAAAATAAATAAGTACCTGGTAAGGAAGTCGACTTGAACCATTACTCTGCCTTTTTAAGTACGTCTTCCTTACTGAGCCTAGCGATCCTCTTAGGATGCTGAGCGACTCCTAGGTGCTGAAGTATTAAGGGCTGCAACCCATACTAAAGGACCTCATCACAACCTCTAATCTAGGCGCTTCTCAAGAAAGAATTTGACCACCCGCCAAATCAACCAGGATGCGGAAGGCTTCTTAGCCTTCCGGACAACCCAGAAATATTTCAAGAGAAAGATTAAACAGGTTCTGGAATTAGGGAATTGTAGTGGTGGAGCCCCCACCACTACTGCACTCGTTGCTACGAATGGTCCCAGAGTGTAGCAGTTCTCGTAAAGAGACTGGACATTCTTAAGATAAAAGACGCGAACACTGATTAGCTTTTCCAAAAGGTTGCGTCGAAAATATTTTGCAGAGATCTATTTTATTAAAAGGTCACGGAAGTTGTGATAGCTCTAACTTCGTGTGTCCTTACCTTCAGCCAAGCTTGGTCTTCCTCATTCAGAAGGGAATGAGCTTCTCGTATTAACAGTCTGAAAATAATAGGATAAAGAATTCTCTGACATAGGCAAAGATGAATTCTTAACTGAACACCATAAAGCTTCAGACGGGCCTCATAAAGGTTTTTAAAATAGAACTTAAGAGCTCTACAGGACATAATACTCTTTCTAGTTCCTTTCCAACCATATCGATAAGTTTGGAATAACGAACGATATTGGTCAAGGCCGAGAAGGCAGCTCGTGTTTGGCTAGAAAACCAAGATGTAGAACATGTAGCCGTTTCGGATGAAAATCCGATGTTCTTGCTGAAGGCATGAATCTCACTGACTCTTTTAGCTGGTAAAGCATATCAGGAAAAGAGTCTTAAAGGTGAGATCTTTCAGGGAGGCTGATTGAAGTGGTTCGAACCTGTCTAACATAAGGAATCTTAGAACCACGTCTAAATTCCAACCAGGTGTAACCAAACGACGCTCCTTCGTGGTCTCAAAAGACTTAAGGAGGTCCTGTAGATCTTTATTGTTAAAAAGATCTAAGCCTCTGTGACGGAAGACTGATGCCAACATGCTTCTGTAACCCTTGAAAGTGGGAGCTGAAAGAGATCGCTCTTTTCTCAGATATAAGAGGAAGTCAGCTATTTGAGTTACAGAGGTACTGGTCGAGGATACGGATACTGACTTGCACCAGTTTAGGAAGATTCCCCACTTCGATTGGTAGACTCTAAGGGTGGATGTTCTCCTTGCTCTAACAATCGCTCTGGTTGCCTCCTTCGAAAAGCCTCTAGCTCTCGAGAGTCTTTCGATACTCTGAAGGCAGTGAGACGAAGAGCGTGGAGGCCTTGGAGTACCTTCTTACGCGTGGCAGACGTAGCAGGTCCACCCTTAGGGGAAGAGTTCTGGGAACGTCTACTAGCCATCGAAGTACCTCGGTAAGTTATTCTCTCGCGGGCCAGAGGGAAGCAACTAGTGTCAACTTTGTCCCAACGTGAGAGGCGAACTTCTGCAGTACCTTGTTGACAAACTAGAACGGAGGGAATGCATATAGATCTAGATGAGACTAATCTAGTAGAAAGGCATCTAAAAGAACCACTGCTGGGTCTGTTGAGAGCCTCTTGGACATCGAGGTTGCGAAGAGATCTATGGTTGGATGGCCCCAGGTGACCCAAAGTCTCTTGCATACATCTCTGTGGAGGGTCCAATATGTTGGAATTATTGTCCCTTCCTACTGAGACAAACTGCTAAGACATTCAAGTTGCCTTGGAAGAAATTTGTTACTAGTGAAAAGTCTAGACCTGTTGAACAGGAGAGGAGGTCACTAGCGAACTCGCACCATGTCAGAGAGTAGGTCCCTCCTTGCTAGGAGATGAACATCAAAGCAGGGAGTTGTCCGTGTTGACCTCCATTACTTTGTCTTGAAGGAGAGACCTGAAGCTTTTCCAGGTCAGACTTACTGCCAGAAGCTTCCTGCAGTTAAAATGCATTGTCCTTTGACGCGAGTTCCATAATCCCGAGCATTCCCTACCGCCTAAGGTCGCACCCCAGCCTACGTCCGATGCGTCTGAGAAGAGAACGTGGTTGGGAGTCTGAACAGTCAGGGGAAGACCCTATAAAAAGTTGATAAAGTCCTTTCCTCAGGTTAGACCAGACTTATCTTCCGGAAACCGGGATCGAGACCGCTTCTAGCGTCTTGTCCTTTTCCAGTGAAGAGCTAGATGAAACCGAAGAGGACGGAGGTGTAGTCTTCCAAGTGACACCAAATGCACCACGGATGACAGTGTCCTAACCAGACTCATCCACAGCCTGACAGGGCCGTATTCCTTCTTCAGCATCTTCTGGATGGATAGCAGGGCTGGGGATTGATCTTCTTGTTCAGCCATGTCCTCATCAGAGGGTTCCTCATCCGAAACTGATGAGGAAACGGCAACGGAGTGGGCAACGTCTGACTCGCTGAATCCGGTCGCACTGGTGGATGCGTGACGGAGCCGGACACAAGATCATGGTACTGCTGCACAGTCTGTGAACTGTCAACCATGGGGAAGCGAGGAAGTACAGCGACAACCCGAAACTGTCTAGACTGTCTGGGTAGTACAGACAACCCCTTATCGGGTTGCTGAGGTTGCCGCACTGCGTCACAACAAGTCACCTCTGCTGGTTGTTGAACCTCTTCCCAGTGACACACTGAACGTCCACAACCACCTCCGAGAGTAGCATAACATCAACGTGCGACTGGCAACCCACACTGGGTCGCACCGGTGGAGGAACCATCTCAACTGGCGGACGTGAGTAGGATACCTCAGCGTCAACAGGGCGTACAACCAACCGGTAGGAAGGTCGTTGGCAAGAAGGGTCTTCTCCGTAAAAAATCCTCTATCAAGGACTAAGCTTGGACTGCATGTCTTGCAACAAAGCCCAAGGTCTATGGGAGCAGGTGTGGCAACAGACGGGGTTAGCGACTGAAGCGGAACCATTTACCCTCCCTGGAAGCATGTTATGCTTAAATAAAAGTCCATAGGAGGCTAAGCAGCTTAAGGCTCCTCTCCAAATGACAGAGTCCTCAAGGGAATATCAGAAGGAGGGAGAACAGCACTTTCTCATCTACAGGAACCATATCCGAGAAAAGCTAGGTTCTCTCAGTGAGGGTTTCACTGGTGCAAAAGCAGAAGACCAGAAGGCAACGTTATGAAACTGCTTGACAGTCTGTGAACTGTCAAAAACTGAACTGTCAACCACAACAGGAGCGTGAGGACATACAGCACTGGTGTATAAGTAGCAGACCAGAAGGCAACGTCATGTAACTGTATGACAGTTTGTGAGTTGGCAACAACCAAAGTTGTGTGGGGAAGCCTCAACTCCTGACTGACTAGTTTGCTGCTGGCGAGTGGCGGTAACCACAGTGTGTTGCGGAGGCTGACACACCGTGTCAAAACACGGCAGCTTGTGGTAGCTCACGCACGGCAACGGAGTGCTCTGTGTGTGGGAGTCATCATACATCTGGCAGGGTTGACTGTGCATGGGTGGAGGAGCTCTCACAACAAGAGTGTGAGAGCAGGAAGCCATGCCGGGCGCACAACCGTGGGAGGTGTAGGCCCACGGGTGCATCGTCAACCTTCTCCGCAGTCGGAGTGTGGGAGCTGGCAACAACAAAAGCAGAGTGCTGGTGCGTGGGAGGGGCTGCGGTGGGTTGAGGAGCATGCGGTATGGTATGCAGAGCATGCTGTAAGGTATGCGGCTCATGCTGCATGGTATGCGGAGCATGCTGTAAGGTATGCAGAGCATGCTGCATGGGCTGCGGAGAATGCCGCATAGTGCTGGAACCCGGCAGCTCTACAGAACCTTCCCACTGCTGATGCGGTAGCTCACGCATGTTAGCAGATGGTGCAGCAAGAACATGCGTCTGGCAGGGTGGACTGCGCATCGGTGGTGGAGCTCTCACAGGTGGAGGGTGGGAGCAGGCAGCCGCAGTATCTGCTGAGCGCACAACCTCGGCGGGTTGTAGGTTAACAGGTGCATTGTCAACCTTCCAGCATGATACTCCTGCATGAAGGAGCAAGCTGAGACTGTATAGTCTGCAGCATGGACCACTAGGGTCTATGAAAGACAACAACAAACGGAGCTACTGTCCGTTGTGACTGAGGGTCTAAAACAGCTGGTGCGGCAACAGACGGAGTTACTGCCTGTTGCGGTACCACCTTGCCTCTCTTGGGAGGTGTGCAGTTGTCGTACTGCAGCGAGTCCGAACTGACCCAGTGGCTACACCTAGGCCGTTGGACTTGCGCGGAAGGGACCGACTTGCACTTAAAAGCTGCAAGATTTGGTCCATGGTTTCTGCGAGAAACCTCTTCCGCAGACGAGGAATAAATGGGCTCTCTCGTCTTTGTGTGGGTGGGGTGATCACGTCGGCAACGTGTGTAGATACACCCGAAACCACGGAGGGAAACGTCTGTTCGTCGATCAAGGCCTGAGGAACCCATAAGTCCTTCGACATTACTTCTCCCCTGGGCTTGGGAGCTTGTAAGAGGTATCGGACTAGGTGAACAACTGGCACGAACAGACGAACCCTCGAACGCAACACTGTAACACTTTGCGCATATCACTTTATCACTTTTGATTTTCTGTTTGCACTTATTTCACTGAACTCGAAACTTTAAGTGGTTTGTACCTGAAACACGCAATCCTATCCTTCATTAAAAGGTAGTAATTGCGAAAACAGTATTACAATGTAACAGAAAAACATAATGAAAGATAAAGAATTCAGTGGCTGGAAAAGAGACTAAACACTAGATCAAATAAACTACGTTTAAAATCTCTCACCGCATAAAGCCTGGGAACAAGAATAAAACTCTAGAAACGTTTTACCTTCTTCCCCTATAGCGACTAGGGAGAAGAGCAAAAAACGAGAACAACGTTACCCGCTTGAACGAAACGTTTATCCTCCTCTCTCTCCCTCCGTCTCTATCTCTCTCTCTCTCTCTCTTGACTTAGAACCTGAGAGATGAGCCCAATTATATATATCGTTAAAACATATTATTTGTTAAAGGAAAAAAACTGAAAGGTTTCCCAAATAAAAAGTTCCTTTATTAGAATTAAAACCATTTAAGCTAATAAAGAATGAACGAAACGCTAGAAACGGTTTACTCTTACTGCAACGTGAAACCGTGAAATACTCTCTCTCTATCGTAACGATAGAGCGCAAGTTGAACGTTCTGAACGTCAACAACTGCGGAGACTAAACAAAACGTTAGTTCAACTTTGAAAACAGTACGAGACTATCAAAGAAATTCTTTCAAAAACATTAAAATTAAAATAGCATAAATTCTAAACAGGAAAAACGATATGACGGGCTCAATGTTAATTAACTTCGGTTCCAAGTAAGGACCGCCTACTATTAGGAAAGGTCGCATATAAACAAACATAAAAATTAATTTTTATAAGTTTATAATAAATGGAAAGTTAATCGAAGAGGCCTATAAATGGCGGAGAGATATAAAATAAATCTATAACTTTGTTAAGCAAAATTACCAAAAACCTAAACACACTTCCGTCTAAGGGAAGGGTGGGTCATAAAAAGTGAAAGAGAGTCTATACTCTCTTCGACACCAACACTTCCGTCTGAGGGAAGGGTCGGCCATTTAAAAGTGAAAGAGAGTCCATACTCTCTTCGTCACCATAATTAAATCAAATTAATTCCAAAAGCTTGCTAAGCTAATGATAAAGCTTCCTGAATAGCGAAGGCTAAACTCTAGAGCAAATACATCACCAAATCGTGAACAATAACTCCAGAATCAACAGCGTATCCAAGTAGGTCTAGCCGGTGGCACGACAGAGGAAAAATTGAGTTCTTGTTGACAAGAAGTACTTGAGTACCTGCTCACAGATGGCGCTGTTGTGTACACCCCCACCTGTATAGCGATCGCTGGCGTATCCCGACCGTAGATTTCTGTCGGGCAACAGAGTTGACAGCTACATGATCATCGGGTAAGATTAATATTGAAAAAAGAAGAATGATCATTAAGTCCCAAGGAACTAAACAAAAAGCCTTCCTATATGGCCATCCTTCTCAGCAACTTCTTCCACAGCAGTGCCCAACAATGAGAAAGTGGAAGGAGAGAATATAGGCACTTCACAAGGTTCACAATCAAAAGTACGAGCAGCAAACAACAAAGATCACTATTGGGAACAAAGGAAAGAGTAAATATTTGGTCTGCAAGAGAAAATTCAATTACAAAGATGGAAAAATCCAGAAAAAACAAATAACACCCATGAAGAGTTTAGTTTCCCTGATCACCAGTGCAATCAACACGATCTCATCAGAAGGGAAACTATATACTGGCCTGCTTTTCAGTAAGGGAACTCTTTACAGTCCTGCCCTTCAGGAGGGGAACTCTTTACAGCCCTGCCCTTCAGGAGGGGAACTCTTTACAGCCCTGCCCTTCAGGAGGGGAACTGCACACAGTCCAGTCCTTCAAACATTCACAACACATAGGACAGAGGGTTTGTATTCTAGTGGGAACAAACTTCACTTTACCACATGCTTACTTTCAATACTCAAAAATGCTCAAAAACACAAAAAACAAGTGAAGAAAAGATCCAATAGTTGGGTAGAGCAATATGAACTTACAGCAAAACAAAAAAAATTATGTGATACGGTCACGCAGCGGCTGTCTCCCTTACTTCCTTGTGCTCACAACAGCACTGACCTTGTTAAAAGTTTCAATACTTATTCTACCTCACTGAAAACATACTCCTATTAAAGGATGATTTTTTTGTATTAAATGTAGGAACTAATTACTTACCTTCTCTACAATCTGAATTAATGCGCAGAAAGCCAGGATTACACATACACACAATTTGATTTTCCTTTCTAAAAGAGAAAGTGGAAGGTATCTCCTTACAGTATTCATTTTCGCCACATGTTGTGTTCTTGCAGGTCTTATCAAATAAATGTATATCTGGAAAAAAGATGCGACATAAGTAATGAGAAATTAAAATTATGATGTAAAACTCCTAACTAATGCCTCTACTTACAAAAACTTTTTTATATAAAATCAGATAAAAAATTACAAATCTTCATAGCAAATTTTATTTTCCCTAAAAACATAGATGTATGTCCTCAGTGTGAGCTGGAAGGCAGGTAGGAACATCACATCACATCAAGGACTGGGGAGAAAGGTGTAGCTTAAAGGACTTGGGTTTGTATAGTTAGGAAAAATACAAATTACCTTAAAAAATTGTCTTTTAAATAGGAAACTTGTCTTTAGGTGGGCAGTCGCCAAAAACCAGATTGGAAGGTTTTATTTTTTCCGGAAATGTCATCCTTCTTGGTCCTGTGAGGCAACAAGGAGAGTGACTTCAACAACTTCATAACAGATAATCATAGAGATGTAGAAGCTGTTAAGGCCTTGGCAAATACTGGTTTAAAAAGAAAGCTGGTACTTGGTTACATAACACCTATCTCTTTATGAGGGAGATAACATCCCAAGTTTTGAACCAGACATCAAAACTAATATGAATGGAAGACATTCACCTATCCTCCCTCTTGTATGGAGGATGAAGGAGTTATTTCTAAGCATAATGCAGTCTTGCTAGAAAGGCTCTCTGTTGCATAACTGACAAGAACAAGTCATCCGACCAGTGTGCAACAGCCGAGGCAACGGCTTCCCGTCCATGGGAGAAAAGGCAGAAGGGCCAATTATTCCTTTTTTTCTTGAGACATGGTGAACGTGTTACCTAAGATGAGATGCATACTTGTCCCATGTGATCCCTCAAGGACCTCAGATATCTTAGACTCAAATATTTGTGGGGATAGGCTCGCGGAGAAATTGAGTCTTTGTACCATCTTATTAGGCACAAGCAGAATCCCCCCTCCCTCTGTAATTGACATGATGAGATAGCCATTAAAACTCCTCCCTCTTGCCAAATCAGAGAAGAGGGAGAGTCTTGAAGAAAACACCATACAATGTCCTTCTCAGGTAACAGGAGGCACATGAGTTCAGGCCCTCAGGAAGAGGACCAACTGATCCCAAGACAACTTCTAAAGTAGAGAGGACTGCTCCAGCCTTCCTTCAAGCATGTACTATTCCACTGAAGAGGATGTTCTGCTGAAAAATAGCTCTAGCTATGAAGACACACACTATGAACCCCAACATTGAGTGTTTCTGGGACCTTCCTGAGAGTTGGCAGAACATGACACCACTCGATACGCACTCAAGTGTCCCGCATGGAAGGGACCACCGCTTCTCTCTCCAAAGGTAGTTAGCGTTTGGTTCAGGAAGGATCATTTGCCTGAGCCAGTGCAAAAAGCTAACTGTCACACTGGTCTCACCTTTAACTGACCGATCTCAAAGATGCAAACAGTTGAGAAAAAAGACTTGGGAAGCACAATCAATATCCACGTGAGCCCCATTACGGTCAAGGAGGAACACAACCGATAGCCTTATCAGCCTACCCCTAGGACTCACAAACTCTGATAGCATTGGTCAGCCGTGAGCTCCAAATGGAAAAAATGCTAAGGCTAAGGGATAATCTTCCCTTGTCACTCAAGGAAGTGGTGAAAATGAGCTAACACCCAATTTTCTCCTGGCTTATTTAGTCCGATCTGCATTATTGACCTCAAAGATGACAAATTTGGAATAATTTATATTTTTCCTAACTATACAAACCTGAACTGCCTACAACCCAGCTGCCAACGGAATGGTTGAACGTTTTCGTTGCACCCTCAAATCAGCTTTGATGTCTTGATGCAAGGACTCCAACTGCTTTACCCTGCTTTCCTGGGTCCTCCTGGGACTAAGGACCCCTCCTAAAGATGCCCTGGATGTCTCAGCAGCTGAAATGGAACATGGCGACCCATTGGTTATCCCTGCCAAATTTTTTCCGTCTGGAACCTGCTGAAATGGAACATGGCGACCCATTCGTTGTCCCTGCCAAATTTTTTCTGTCTGGAACCTCCTATGACAATCTCCAGTGCCTATGTCACATTGTGGGAAAATTTACTCCATGCCGCCAGACTTACAAGCCCTCAGCTAAGGAACACATACTGACAGATCTGCCCTTAGCAACGCACGTTTTCCTGCGCGACACTAGCAAGTAACCGCTAATGCCCCCTCACACCAGCCACCCATTGAGATACTACCGCAAGAGAGTTATGGGGTCCTTTGACTGGCCAGACAGTACTTCACTGGATCCTTCTCTCTAGTTATGGTTCATTTACACTTTGCCTATACACACACACCGATAGTCTGGCCTATTCTTTACATATTCTCCTCTGTCCTTGTACACCTAACAACACTGAGATTACTAAACAATTCTTCTTCACCCAAGGGGTTAACTACTGCACTGTAATTGTTTAGTGGCCACTTTCCTCTCGGTAAGGGTAGAAGGGACTCTTTACCTATGGTAAGCAGCTCTTCTAGGAGAAGGACACTCCAAAATCATACCATTGTTCTCTAGTCTTGAGTAGTGCCATAGCCTCTGTACCATGGTCTTCCACTCTCTTGAGTTAGAGTTCTCTTGCTTGAGGATACACTTGGGCATACTATGCTATCTTATTTCTCTTCCTCTTGTTTTGTTAAAGTTTTTATAGTTTATATGGGAGATATTTATTTTAATGTTATTTTTCTTAAAATGTTTTATTTTTCCTTGTTTCCTTTCCTCACTGGGCTATTTTCCCTGTTGGAGCCCTTGGGCTTATAGCATTCTGCTTCTCCCATTAGGGTTGTAGCTTAGCAATTAATAATAATAATAAAAATCCGTCGAACAACCAAGCCGTTCTTACTGAACATTCGTGGCAAAGAACACCAAGTCTCCATTGATAGGCCTTAAACCTGCATATCTCCTGCAAGATAAACTGCCTACAATACGCCTCTCAAGAGCAAAGTACCCCATTTCACATGTATGTCATTTTTAGGGGGGAAACCATGTATCACATGTGTTTCATACAAGCTCATACACTGTAACGATTTTAATTTCTAATCTTCTCACTGCTCTTCCCTTCACTGTCAATAGACCATCCTGTATTTTCATGCTAGCACAAGCTCTATCATGTTTGAATTTTTGTGACATTCTTCCTTGGAACTTGGTGTATATTAACTCTATGATTATTTCATAAAGTTTCGTAGCATTCACAGAGCCTCTCAGTTATCACCTAATGGCTCGCTTGCACAGAGTTCTACTGACAAGTCACTCCGAGAAGTACAGTATTTGTCAGCAACTGCTCGAGACAGCCCGCCAAAGCAGAGCAAACATCAGGCCGAGCAGAATCTGAGGCCAAAACAGTTGATGAGCCCATCATATTTCCTTTTTATTTTTAATTTATGAAATTATTTAATTTAGTTACAGTGAACCCTCGTTTATCGCGGTAGATAGGTTCCAGACGCGGGCGCGATAGGTGAAAATCCGCGAAGTAGTGACAGCATATTTACCTATTTATTTAACATGTATATTCGGACTTTTAAAACCTTCCCTTGTACGTAGTACTGTTAACAAACCACCCTTTAATGTACAGAACACTTAATGCATGTACTACAGCACCCTAAACTAAAACAGGCACAAATATTAAAGGCGATTTTATATCATGTGTTTCCTAAACACCTAAAAAGCACGATAAAAAATGGCAACCAATGTTTTGTTTACGTTCATCTCTGATCATAATGAAGAAACAAACTCATTTAGTGTACACATATATGTACGTATAGGTTAGTTTTTGCATCGATTATATTGATTATACAGTACTGTATGTTGATTTTTTTATTACCAATGTTTTAGTTTACGTATTTTTCTTAGGACTTCCAAATGAAATCTTTTTCTTTATGACGCCGCCTGAAACGACGGCGTGTACGCTCAGTAAACAACCACGCTCAGAACAAACAAGGCATTTAACGCGCATGATGATAGTGATAAATAATGATACAGTACATACAGTATTTACAGTAAAAGCATTTACAAAATATGTTACCTTACAAATATAAATTATACAGTACTTGTACGTAGCAAAGCAGGAAAACAATTTACGAGAGAGAGAGAGAGAGAGAGAGAGAGAGAGAGAGAGAGAGAGAGAGAGAGAGAGAGAGAGAGAGAGAGAGAGAGAGAGATTGTTTTACGTACGTAAATGTAAATTTTAAACAAAAAAAATATGATAGGTTACAACATGTAGACTTTTAAAACCTTCCCTTTAACTTAATGCATACAGTACGTACATTACTAAACTATAAAACTGGTTAAAGTAAAAAATAAAGATTGTTACTGTACTCACCACGAAAGAAGTTCAAGAAAAACTTGAATGACGATGGCGATGAATTTGCTGCACAGTAGAAATGATGATGATGAAGCTGATGATGTGTTCTACTGTGCAGTCAATGATAGTATTTTACGTCTCTTCAGACGGAGGTGTCTTTTCCTGGGACACCTCTTCAACTTCTTCAATTTCTTCCGAAGGCGTACTAGCAGGAGGAACTGGCTCTTTTTTGCGAGGCTGAAAAACATTGTGATCGGAAGTTGTTGCCGCTGCTTCTTTTTTCGATCCAAGAGCATCCTGTAGGGAGTCGTGATGTCATCAACCTTGTTGCAGAATTGCATCGAGCGAACCATATCCTCGTCCCACTCTTGTAACATTTCTTTCGCCTCCTTCATATGGTTGCAGAACTTGGCAAGCCGTTCTAATGTTAAGCCCGTTTCTTCGACATTTTCTTGGGTCTCTTCCTGGGTACCCTCACTCTCTTCCTCACTTGCCGATTTCGTCAGGTCTTCGAGGTCTGCGTCAGTTAGGGGCTGGGAATGGCAGTCCAACAACTCGTCGACGTCTTCAGTCGTCATGTCGCCAAACCCGTCACCCCCAATTATGGCAGCCAACTGCACAGATTTCCGTATTGCAGAGTGTTGGATTTCCGACGGAGTAAATCCCTTGTCGTCGTAAACAATATCGGGCCACAGCTTCTTCCAGCTCGCATTTACGGTTGCAGGTTTCATCTCTTGAAGTGCCTTTTGAATATTCTGCAGGCACGTGGCTATGGTGTACTGCCGCCAGTACGCCTTCAAGTTGAAGTCTTCATCCTCGTCATCTTGGGCAGCATCCACACACGCAACGAGGTCCGCCAAGGTATTCTTCGTGTAGAGGGCCTTGAACGCCCTGATAACCCCCTGGTCCATTGGTTGAATTAATGACGTGGTGTTGGGTGGCAGGAACTCAACCTGAACGCCCTCACGCGACAGGTCAGTTGCGTGTCCACCAGCGTTATCCATAAGGAGAAGGATCTTGAATGGCAAGCCCTTCTCTAAGAGATATTCATGGACTTGCGGGATGAAACACTGGTGGAACCAGTTGGAGGTCAGCATCTTCGTAATCCATGCTTTTTGATTATGCATCCAGTACACGGGAAGGAGATTCTTATTTTTATTTTTCAAAGCGCGAGGATTTTTCGACTTATAAATAAGCCCCGGCTTTAACAAAAATCCAGCAGCATTGCCACACATCACGAGGGTAACGCGATCCTTGAATGCCTTAAAGCCAGAGGCTTTGGCTTCCTCTTTGAACAGGAAAGTTCGCGACGGCATTCTCTTCCAAAACAAGCCGGTTTCATCCATATTAAAGACTTGTTCCGGCTTGTATCCACCTTCAGCGATAATGTTCTTGAAAGTCTGGTTCACGTAAGTTTCAGCAGCGGCAGTGTCAGCGGAAGCAGACTCCCCATGCAGGGAAACGCTTTTCAGGGCGAAGCGTTTCTGAAACTTCGCGAACCATCCTTTGCTTGCGGAAAAACGTTTCTGAGGCTGGGAATCAGTGGATGTCCCTGGTTGAGGATCATCTGCATCATCATCATCTTCAGCATGGTTGCCGTCGTCCTCTTTAGGTTCCTTTGCAGCAAAATTCTCATATAAGCTCAAAGCCTTTGTTTGGATGGTGTTCGTATCCAACGCTATGTTCTTCTTCCGGCAGTCGGCAATCCACACAGCTAAAGCACCTTCCATGCGTACGATCGTTTTATTACGCGTTGTAACGACTCGCTTCGCTGATCTGCTAAAGGTGATTGCAGCAGTCTTTCTAATGTTCGCCTCGTCCTTCTTGATGTAGCGAACGGTGGATTTGTTGATGCCAAAATGGCGGCCGGCGGCCGCGTAACTTCTACCATCTTTTAACATGTCGAGAAGCGTAACCTTCTCAGCTATCGTCATCATTCTTCGGTGGCGTTTAGGCTCACTACCAGCCTTACTAGAAGCAGAACGCTTGGGAGGCATTGTAACAGAAAGTTCAACAAAAAGTTCAACTTAAAACAGTCGCACACAGCACAGATTAAACTTCACAAACTTAAGAACGTCTACTCAGCAATACGCGGAAAGAGAAAGTGAACGATGCAGCCCCGCGAGAACTTTGATGCTGCGGGTAGAAGATGCGGGCAAAACACCAATCACAGGCTAGATAACAAAACTTGAGTTTTGATTCGTCATCTATCAGCGCTTGAACCAATCACAACCCGTCTTAGTACTATGGCGCGTTGGTTACTCATAGAAGATGCCCCCGCGCATACTGAACGTACGTAGATTAAGTACAATACAGTACCGTAATAATAATAAATAATGATAATAATACTGTACAGTAATAATAATAATAATAATGATTAATAATAATAACAATAATAATTTTATTAACAACAACAACAATAATAATAATAATAACAATAATAATAAAAATTTACGTACGCTATTTTACGCCTCTCTCTCTCTCTCTCTCTCTCTCTCTCTCTCTCTCTCTCTCTCTCTCTCTCTCTCTCTCTCTCGTACGCTTACGGTATTCGAAATGTGATTTTTGCAACAAAGAATATTATTGGATGCAGTACTGTACTACGTACGTATACATACAAAAGATTCATGGAAAAGAAGCACATCCATTACAGTACACACCATTCTAATATGGTATGACTGCATCTGATTTGCGTTTCATGTTCGATTTAATTTTACTACGTACTGAATTATCGTATGATCACATTCTCTTTTCGTGTTTTATTTCTTTCTGTGCTGAATTATATATCATATGTAATGCAATGAACAATCAGTAAGAGCAGATATTACTAATTACAGTATTAATGGAATTACAGGTAACAAAATATCGTATTTGGTTATCTTCAGATTTCGCGGTATTTTCGAATTTTCCGGAAAATCCGCGATATGTATATATATATGGGTTATGGGAAAACCCCGCGAAGTGGTGAATCCGCGATTGTCGAACCGCGAAGTAGCGAGGGTTCACTTTTGTCATATTTCTTCCTACAAAAGTATAATTGATTTTTTAAAATTTAATGTTACAATGTTCTTGCGTCTCATCCGACTAAACTAGTAATAGCCTTTGTAAAAGTGCTTGCATTTTGCTCGTTTGCCATCAACAAGCCCATACGCTCGTTTGTGATCTATGAACATCGTCTGTTGGTTAACACAGAAAAAATTCTGCCTTGTAGTTTGATTTCTTCGTCACACAGTCTCACTTGGCACGTACACCAGGAGTGATCTTACTTTGAATAGATTTGTCATCAATAATATGGAAAGCTAAAGCGTTAGTGGCCGAAGATGGTTCCTGGACTTGGACGTCGGAATGGCAGCCAGCTCAATAACACCCTTTTGCTGAGCTACGTAGGGTCTCTTCAACCACGGGACTTTACAATCTCACTTCAGAAGATCGGGACTAATGAAGATGTAAGTGTAATTAGTTAATGCAAGCTCAAGTACTGTCCGATAATTAGTTTAAAGTTTTTATGTATTATCTTTGATCCCCCATTGCACTCACTAAATCAAATTAAAGGATCTAAGAATATACTGTGCAACATCAAATTTGTCATTTTACTTCAACTCTTCAAATTTTTTTCTTAATACTATACGATAACAATTTTTATATTTTCCTTTCATTCTAATGTAATTTATCAAACAGAAAGGGATGTCGAATAGTTATTATGCACGTTTTTTAACGTACCTAATTTTGTATTGCCAGGTCCTTGCATTTCAATTGATAAAAATGACATCGGGAGGAGGAAGTTTGCTTCCCTCACTTTGTGACGGGTTCCTTCTCAAGACAGAGTGCAGTAACACTACTTTTTTCATGCCATTCCTTTATAATAACTACAGTATTTCACTATTCAAATTTAGATAATTACAGTATCACCATTATTAAGAGTTAACTACCTTAAATAGCATTTTGTTCTTTTTTTATTAAATGTATTTGAAACCAAATAGTTTTTATCAAAGGCACGAGACTTTAAATCGAAGACCTTTGGAGCCTCGGGAAGAAAATCAACCCATGGGAAGGATGTCTGCTCCCATCGCGTGCCCAACCGCAAGACCTCTCGCAACCTTTCATTCCCCGGGTAACCCATGAGCCCCAAAGAAAGGCTACAGAAGACGAACTGCTCCATCAGAAAGAGACTCTCCTACAGCAGCGGCTAGCGCTTTTCTCTAGGGGAAACAACTGAGGCCACCCAGGGTCAAAATGGGTGCCACTTGCACTTGGTTTACTCCTAGGAGAAGAATGAGCAGAGTTATCATGGAGAGATCGAGTTGACGGAGAATGATGGCGAGGTTTCTTCACTTTCGAGGCTGACCTAGAAGGGGAAGGATCCCTCTTCGCCTTCCTCTTCCGTCGTCTACTGAACAACGAGACTCATGCATGAAAGAGTGACCCCTACACGCAGGGCAGAAACCGTGAGGATCCGTCTCCTCAGCGGACATAGAAGTACAACAACTGTGCCCTTCATTACCAAGACAAACTCGCATTCTTGGATCGCACGGGCAGTCAAATCTGAAGGGAAAAAGAAATGAAAAAGGATTATTTTTTTTTGCCTTTTAGGCCAGTTGTGAAATAAATAGGAAATCTTTAATTTATGGTTTAGCATGTTAGAAATAGGAACGGATGGCGAGTGATTGTGATGCAGTTCCGGTAGGCTCTGCTGCTTCCTCTGATCGCTTTGGATGACCGCGGAGGTAGCAGTAGTAGGGGATTCAGCATTATGAAGCTTCATCTGTGGTGGATAACGGGGTAGGGTGGGCTGTGGCACCCTGGCAGTACCAGCCGAACTTGATTGAGTCCCTTGTCAGGCTAGGAGGAAAGGTCCCCTATATTTCATTTGTTTTATGTCGACTAACCCCCCAAAATTGGGGGAAATGCCTTAGTATATGGATAGATGGTTTAGCAGAGGAGTCAGACACATCTGCACTCCACCAAGCCGAAATAAAAAGTGACAGTGTTTACAATGTAGTGCTGGTGTGAGTGGGGTGGTGGGTTACCCTCGCTATACCCTCCAACTAACTAGCGGAGGGTAGTTATACCTCGCAAAATCTTGACGGTTGGTTTTCAGCTACTGTAGTGCCAAAATAATACTATGTAAAGAGCGTAAGGTTTGTATCTTGTGCCGGAACAAATACTAGTTAGCAGGAGAGTACTCTCACTTCCTCCTGAAGGAGAAAAATTATCACTATGGGGCAAGGAACTAAGCAAAAGGTCTTTCTAGGTGACCAAACCTGTTGTCAACAACTTCCCACAAGGGAAGTGTCCCACAAAAAGAATGGGGAGGGAGAGAAAACTGGTATTTCACAAGGTGTCTACTCAAGAGCACTTCAAGCATGCTCTGGAGATGATAACGATCCCTATCAGGAACGAAGAAAAGAAGGAACATTAGGCCTGCAACAGAAGACTCTCCTGAAGAAGGGACATTCCAAGCAAACTAAGTACTGTACTGTAATGCTCCAAGAAAAGTTCATTGCCTCACTGATCAGCAGAACCTCTTCTGTAGGGGGACTACCTACAGTACCGCCCTTCACAAGATACACAACACGTGGGATGAAATACTCGATTCTTTGAAGGAACAAATTTCACTTTACAACATGCTCACCTTCTATGCACTTCTGCTGTTAAGCTAAGCAAAAGCACTCAACATATAAAAAGAAACAAATGATTATCGCAAGCAAAGTAAGAAAAGATCAAACAGACAGGACTCTTTGCTTTGCGGACAAAGGGAAAATTGATGTGTTATAGTAGGGCAGCAGGGTTCCCACCCCAACCTACCTACCACTAACTATTACTCCTACCTTGATAAAGATTCAATATCTATACCACCTCATGCTGTAGACATATTTCTCTTCAAAGGATGATGATTTTTACTGCAAATGTGTAAGAACAAATAAAGGTTTGTAACAAGATAAGTGAAATAAAATAAAATATAACACTCACGGTATATCATGTCAACACATCTTGGATTCAAAGAGGAGGAGTAGCGCACTTCAAAATCTGGATTACAGCGACAGCTCCCATCTACACACACTTCTTTATCCACAAGGGTCAATGACACTCCACATGACCGGGCATTACTGCAAGTCCTACCAAGTTCACTTTCTGTGAAAAGAAGGCAAGAATACAATCAACAAATGTATAAAATGGCTGTCAACCTACAATTAAATATGCTTCAGGAATCATTTTAATTAGTTTATCAAAAAAAAAAAAAATGACAAATTTAAAATATAATCTGTATTTTTCCTAACGATACAAACCATGAGCTCTTTATTATGGATATACTTTTGGCAAAACTGGAAGACTAGCCATAAGACTCTAAGCAAGGTGTAAGTACCCCACCGTGTTAGTACCAGCTACCCCGCTCACTAGAGTTGCCAAGTTGGCCTTTTTCAGGCTAAAAACTTCAAATTTGGCCTTTTTTAAAAAATTGGTTAACCTTTAGCAATATCATAAAAATGGTTGGTCTTAAATGCTATACTTTTGGCCATTTTTTACTAATGGGTTGGCCTTTTACAACACCAGTTGATTAGAAGTTGGCCTTTTCTCACTTAAAAAAAAAAACCTGGCAACCCTGCCACTCACACACCTTTGATTGCATGTAGGACTTAGAGGGAGATATATGATGGCAGGCCAAATTTGTATAAAGAGCTCAAGCACTGCGTCATTAGGAAAATACATATTGCTTCCAAATTTGTTATTTGTTCCAACATTATATACAAACTATTTTGCTCCTTACTAAGGATGACTCATCCTTTAGGTGGGTGGAAGTCTGAACCAACTGGCTGGGTTTTGACCAGAGGTTTTCCTGTACGTGCTCCACATGTATAAGAGAGAAACCTTGACACCTCACTAAACCCAGTACAGTACTATACAAAGCATGGTTAGCGGACTGAGAAGATTGTGTGATACTAGCATTGCCACTGGTCTAAGTAAGAATTATCAGACAAATAGGAATCTTTGAACCAACCATAGGAGTTACCCAATCCCACCTCACCAAGGGGTGTGGGGATGCACCAAGTATATATCTCTGTACTAGGTTACATAAGGGAAATGATTTTACCTCCAGGCAGATGAGGCTAGCAAAGGACCATAGGTGCTGTGCTCCAAGAGAGGGGAAAATGAAAGCAAGGAGCCAGTCATTCTTATCATTCATCCCAGACTTAATTTCGGGTAACGTCTACCGTCAACCATCTGCTACTTGTCCATCCAGGAGCATGAGGTATTTAAACCACTTGTTGTGCAGCCACCATAGGGCCAATGGAGAACATCTCTATGTTCCTGTGGGTCACGTCTTGCAAGTAGTGTATGGTGAAGATCGTCTGACGCTTCCACATGTTAGCTTGTAGTATCTGCATCACCGAGTAGTTCTTTTTTAACACTAGAGACATGCTGATGCCCCTGACGTCATGAGCTCTGGGTCATCTCATCGGAGAAGGATCAGGATTCAATGACAGGTCTATGACCTTGCAACTCCAAACAGAGATGGTGTTCTTGGTGATCCTCCTCTTCACCTTCCCCGTGCTGACAAAGAGTGCTGACACTAAGGGGGCGAGCTGCTGCTGTTCTTCTGAGATAGTACCTCAAACTCCTCACTGGACAAAGTAACTGTTGATCTGGATCATTGGTTACATTATGACGACTCTCAATCCGGGAGGGACCGAATTTAGGATCTGCTACCCCCAGATGTTGAGACTTGGCGATAAACTCAGGAACAGCTGAGCATTACCTCCCCACATCCCCTTGAATGGGAGACATCGTAGGAAAGAACATGAAGTTCACTAACTCTCTTGGCCAAAGCCAACGCGAGTACAGTCTTCAGAGTCAGGTGACGATCTGATGCCTGGCATAATGGTTCGTAGGGAGCAACCTTCTGGGACTAAAGAATGCAAACCAGGTTCCATAGGGGTCGTCTTAACTTCTGAATGAGGGCAGGTATGTTCGAAACTCCGTATGAGGAGAGACAACTTCAACGAAGAGGAAATGTTGACTCCTTTAGGCCTGAAGGCGAGGCTTAAGGCTGAGCGATAGCCTTTCACCACCGAGACAAAGAGAAGCTTTTTTCCCAAAGGTATCCTGGGTATTCTGGATGGTAGAGTTGGAGGAACACCTGCTACAAAGGCCTAATGGACAGCCCTAACCAGGGTGTTGAACCACGGTTCCTGTCACAAGGCGCTGCTGGCTGAGAGATTCCGAGAGAATCGACGCTGAGGGTTTCTGAAAGGAAGCGCGACCACCTGGGACAATTGACGACTTGGTGAAAGGTTGTGGCTTCATAGGTTTCTCCTTATGAGGGAAAGGATCAGGTCAGGTAACTGGTTCTTAAGGAGCCTTAAAGGTAGGGACTTTCCGGAGGCAAGACTGTCGGGGATCGTCCTCATCATGCGCTGTTCTCCTGGGAGAACGCGAAGGTATATGTTTGTGAGCTGTAGAGAGAGGAATAAAACCTCCGATGCTCCGGTGAACACTGAGAGACTAGTGAAGTAGAATGTTTAGAAATTAGTTTCCTTTCTTGTAAACGGCGGCGTTCCATAAAACGACAACGTTCTGGCGAACAACACTGTTCTGACAAACGACGACCTTCAGGCAAACGATGAAGTTCTGGTGAACACCTACGACTCGCAGGAGACTGACGAGTAGCTGTTGATCGATGAGCTGCTGGTGAATGGTGCATGGTTGACGACCGCTGAGAGGTCAGCAAACGACAAGCAATAGAAGAATGCCTATCGCCTACCAACCGTTTAGGAAATCGGCGAGTTGGTATACGATGTCGACTGATTTCCAATTGGCGAGTCGTTGGTGAACAATGAGCAGTAGGAGACAGTCGGTTCACTTCAGATCTCTTAGGAGATCGGCGAGTCGTCAGAGACTGACGTGCAGTAGAAGACCGATGGTAAGCTGGTGAAAGGCAAGAAACCCGCGAATGGTGAACAACTAGTCATTGACAAGCGGACAAGTGACGAGGAACTGGAAGATTGTGAACAGTTGGTGATTTGCGAGTTGCAGGAACTCGGCGAAAAGGCAGAGAATCCGGAGATTCAATGAGCGCCTGCAAGCCACAAACAGCTGTTCGATGACAAGGGGTCAGAGAGAGGCGTTGGATGGGCGAGCATTGGGAACCCGCAGGCAAACAGAGAGGCTGACGATCCCTGGAAGAGAGCTGCAACTGAGGAGATGAGAGCTGAGGAGAAGGCTAGCAGCGAGGTCTTGGCAAGGGACAATCCTCCAAAAGGGATCATCTAGCAGATGAATGTAGCAAGCCTGAAGAGACATCTTTTTGCCAAAGGCAAAGGAGAGCGTCTGAGGCAACAAGGAGGGCCATGAACTCTACAAGTTCAGTGCTGACGATGACGAACCTCCACAGGGGACTGCTCAGCAGGAAGATCTCTAGCAGGTTTCCAAATGGGGGCATCTATGGGGGTTCTCCCTCGCGAACGAGAGAGGTGACCATCCAAAGGATAGACTTGCCTTGGACTCCACCCCCGACAGAAGAGTCGGCTCACAGAGGGGGGAGCATAGTCTTCGGCAACGGCGACAGAGGCAGCAGAAGAGGCAGGGCAGGACTCGTCGGCAGGCGCCGTAGACGACTCCTCAGGATCAGGCAGGTCAACAGGTCAACCTAGGAGGATGATGAATGCTGCCTCTCAGGACCAAGTTGATGGGGGCTGCAACAGCGCCTCCTCCGAAGGAGGGCCGGTCAAGCAACAGGACGGCCACACCTGAAAAACATCAAAATAAGATATGGTTTCCCCCGTGGGGAGGGGCGGGACCGCTTCGCTAGGGGAAGCAGCCCCGTCTCTCAAGAACTGGGGTTGACCTGGAGTTATTTGGCCTGCCCTACTATTTGACAGTTCAATGGAGGAAACTGACCGAACAGGGGCATCGGAAAGAGGCCGGGGGCCGGAAGAAGCAGCCTTGCATTTCATCGACTTTGAGGAAGACCCTGAAGGCAATGAATCCCTTTTGGCTTTCTTTTTCCACCAGCACCCAAACTTCTCCAACTGGGAGGCAGACTTCTCCCGGCATTCAGGGCCGGTGCTGTCTTTATCACACCGCCGCCTTCTACAAGTGAGACATTGGAGATGCGGGTCCGTGTCAATGGATGACATAAAAGTCCTACAGGAGTGGCCCTCAGGTCTTGGGAAGGTCCGCATAGCAACGACCAAGGAGAGAGCACACAAACACTGAAAAAGAGAAAGTAAACAAAAGATTTCTGATGGCAAGTCAATAATTGGTGAGGGGAAAGAGCGGTAAGTCTGTTCTCCACCTAAGCCAAAAGCAAAGTGGGTGATAAACACTGGTGTGTAAGTGAGAGGGGTATTTAACTTCCAGCCATCCCCCGCTAACTAGCAGGTGGATGGTAAACCATCACTAAAAATCTAATGGCTCGTCTTTTAACCTCAACACAAGTAATAACCCTATACAGTAAATAGAGTTGGTTTCTATTTAGTGACGGAACAAACCCAGTTTCAGGAGTAGAGCAGTTTGGGAAGCAAACATAGGGATAAGCCTCATTCTTAGGCTAAGCTAGGATACAGCGGTCTAAGGTAAGCATAGCCTGGCTCGAAGTATGTAACAATACAGCTCTTAGGTTAGTTAAGAAGGAAACCTTAAGGTAAGTGATCTTCTTGTATTTGTTTCCCTTATAAAATGTCATTTTTCCAAGAAAACTTCTGGAAATTTAAGTATATATTTTTAAAAATATGTACTGTATTTGCAGCCCAAAAGAATTTCCATCGGAACTGTTCAAAGCATCTACAAATACACCAGGAACGCTTACTTTTTTCATTATGCATTTTACATTAAAACTTCACCAACTATCCTACGAAGATTCTTAACTGGGGAGCTGCCCGTGACCCCACTGAGACACCATGTATCACCTGTTCCCAATAAGAGAAGGTCCTCAACTTACAAAATAGTTTCCAAGAAGCTGTTTGTAATTCAAATTGTTTCAAAGTTGAATTTGGTTACACTTTGGCCTACGGTAGGCCTAACCTGACTCCCATACCTACAATTTCTAACCAGTCGTTTCATATGAAACAAATATCAGGTTATTGCAAATGTCGTTTTGCTTACTGTATTAAATGATACTGTACAGTATTGATATATTATGGTATTTCTTTATCTTATTACAGTATACAAACTTTTCATACAATATCTGTGAATTATGATTCGTTTTATTTTTTTTTTTGTATCCACATGTTTTTAAGTTGAGGACTTACTATATATGGTATGAAGTTCAAAAAGTGTTTTAAAACCTCTATTCAATTCCATTTCCAGAGCGCTAACTAATACAGTCCTATTAAGGGGTGATTGATTGATTGATTTCAAGTTTTCTGGCATCCTGACATCTAAAGTCATTGACGCCGTATTAAGGGGTGAATGATGTTTGTTGGGACCAGAGTAAACTTTCTTATTAATTGTTAAATTGATTCCATTTATGGGGAAGTTGTTGTTTACCTTACTTTACTTTGATGGCTGTTTTATGGTCCTATACAGCAGAACCCTACTAACCACCGGACCTTCACTGTCGTTTTATCTTCTTTGTTCTGAGTATTCAACATTTCATATTACATATTGCTCTTGTACTGTTAAATCGTCAATGTTAAAGGACTCGCAGAATAAGAAAGTCTTTGGTTTCCTTTTGAAAGCCTTAATATCTTCAACTTGCAGAATAAGAAAGTCTTTGGTTTCCTCTTGAAAGCCTTAATATCTTCAATCATCTGGATGTCTCGTGGGACGACGAGCAGTTATTATTATTATCATTATTATTATTACTTGCTAAGCTATGACTAGTTGGAAAAGCAGGATAGCTCAGTGAGGAAAGGAAACAAAGAAAAATAAAATATTTTAAGAAAAGCAGCAAGATTAAAATAAATATCTCCCATATAAACTATAAAAACTTTAACAAAAGAAGAGGAAGAGAAATAAGATGGAATAGTGTGCCCGAGTGTACCCTCAGGCAAGAGAACTCTAACCCAAGACAGTGGAAGACCATGGTTCACATGGTTCAAAGGCTATGGCACTACCCAAGATCAGAGAACAATTGTTTGATTTCGGAATTTCCTTCTCCTAGAAGAGCTGCTTACCATTGATCAAGAGTCTCTTCTACCCTTACAGAGAGGAAAGTGGCCACTGAACAATTACAGTGCAGTAAAATTGTTTAGTAATCTCAGTGTGGTCAGGTGTATGAGGACAGAGGAGAATATGTAAAGAATAGGCCAGACTACTCGGTGTGCGTATGTGTGTGTGTGTGTGTACACAAAGGGAAAATGAACCATAACCAGAGAGAAGGATCCAATGTACTACTGTCTGCCCAGTCAAAAAGACTCCACAACTCTCTAGCGGTAGTATCTCAACGCGTGGCTGGTCTGATATACGCTAATATAAAGCTAATTTTATTAATTAAGAAATATGATTTAGTGTTACCTTGCCAGGACTCAAGCCAGATTGGAAGCAAACACAGTGTTAACACTTAATCCTAAGGTGAGCAAAGGATATGGTAGGTAAGGCTAGAGCTCCCATGTTAGGCGGTATTCTTGTGTTGGTTTTTCTTTAAAAGTTTTTCTGTCATAACCTTTGAAATTTTACACACGGTCTGTCCCACCCAACTACAAAGGCACGGTTATGTTATAGTTCCGGTCAGGAAAACATTTTCTAACAAATAAATGTTTTTCCTGTAGGAAAATGGCTGTGATGGCCGATGTGGTGAGAGTTAGAATCCCTGCAACCTCACCATCCTTGTAAGCTAAGAATAGGGGCTTTGGAGGAGCTTCTAGGTCTATCTGCTTGGTCCTCCTTGGTCCTAGCTTAGGTGAAGAGCGGGCTTGGGCACTGATCATATATATGGTCAGTCTCTAAGGCAATGTCATTGTCCCTTGCCTCTGTCATTCATGAGAGGCCTTTAAACCTATAAACCTTCCCTTTCCTTCGAAAAGGACATTTTCTTTTTAGGAAGCAAACACAGGGTTGAGCTAAGGATACGGTACCTAACCTAACATAGGAGCCAAATCCTTTACCTACTTGCATATCGGAGGGGGGGAATACACCCTGCTGAGAAGCCCATTAGACCTCCGTATTTGTTAATTAGTAAAAAATGTCATATTTATTATTATTAGGAAACACGGATCTGCTGCAATAGATTTATAAACATGCAGATTATCAAAGGAAGATTTAGAGTTTAATGAGTCAACCTGGTTAAAGCGCGGTCCCGAATAAAAAAATAAAGTCAGGATATATAAATTATAAAGTATTTTATACATAATAAAAAATAATCATGCACAAGCTATCAAACCATAATCTGAAACCTACCCGAATTGTTAACAATACACAATAATGTAAGTAACAATATTTCCCTTTTAAATCTACTCATTTTCACGACTCCTGTTATAAATCCATTCAAAACTTGATATATTAAGTCAATTCATTCAACAATGACCAGTTCAGTTCACTTCACCCACACCAGTTACGTTCCTGGTAACCTGGTTCCTTATTGCTCACTCCACAAAATAAGTTTGCGGGCACTCTATCTCTTTATAGATAGGTGCAAAGCTTCTAAGCTTACTCTTATTATTGTTATTAAGTTTATATCATCTGTGCCTTAAATAAATTAATATCATAATGAGGTTCTCAATCTTTACTTTTATTCCCTTCTACTTTGAAATTGGATAGGATAACACCTTGCTATCATCAGTTTTGGCAACCTGTTGTGGTAATCACTTTGGGCTTCTTAAACTCTTCTTTTATATTCATTGCCTTATCTATAAATGCAGCCAGATCCCTGCTAGGATTTTTCAGCATACCTAAACTTATTTCTACATTCTTTAGCTGTTCTAACTTTGGGCATAAAAATAAATGTTCGGTGGTGTCTTCTTCCTCTTTGCATAAATCACACAAATTGTCATCATATTTTCCCCTGAAATTTGCTTTTAAGTTGAGTATATTTAATCTTGCTTTCATCACAAGGGATGCCTTATCCAGATACATTTCTCTGATATAAGGTAGAGGGCCATTTCCTTTAATAAATCTTAATTTTTTCATTATTTTCTTTTTTTTCATTAGTTTCTTCTATTTCTTCTATAATTCTTTTCTTGATTTCTTTTTTCAGGGTCCTTTTCCCCAACTTCTTATTTCTTCCACTTCCATCCCATATTTACTGCAGATTTATTTCTACGCTCTTGCTCCAGCACTTCCCATACGGGTTCTTCAACTGATCCTCAATTATCTCTCTTACTAATCTTTTTTTTCTCGGAGTTTATGATGTTATGGAAGAGCATTAATTTCTTATATTCTATTCTGCAGGACACCGGCCATATTCCTGTTTCTGCAAGTATGCCCCAATATGGAGTACTCGCAGGTAGTTCATACATATTTCTTATTATCTTGTATTGGAGGTTTTCTAGATCTTTCATATCTTTGTCAGTTCAACCCAGACTTCCAGCCTAGACTCCTAGAGTTCCAGGAAATTGCATGTTCAGCTTCCTCGTTGCTCTCCACAGCACGATGATCGTGGTCACACTACTAAATGGTGTAATCATGTTTCAGAACATTCATTATTATTATTATTATTAATTGTCAACTATTAATTATTATCATTAATCATTATTAATTATTATCATTATTATTAATTATCAATTATCATTTATTATGATTATTAATTATTATTATCAGACCTATCATTATCATTAATTATTATTATCATCAGTATTGTTAATTATTATTATTATTATTATTATTAACTATTATCCTCATTATCATTATTATTAATTATTATTATTAGTAGTATTATTATTGTTGTCGGGAATTTCGACCCGATCAATCGAAATTCCCGCCATTTGACTCCACCTACGACTACGTCAAATTGGAGGGAGAGGAGAAACTCGCGGGCGAATGAATGTAGTTCCAGACGTGAACGTTTAGAGCCAAAAAGGGAAACCACCTGGTAGGAAGGCGCTGAGACTAATAAAATCAATTGCTGGTAATTTAAGATTAGGAAAAATAAAGTCATTCTGTTGTAACATGATAAAAAAATCCAATCTAGAAATTTAGGTTCAGGACAAATTGCGCCAAAAAGGTGACGTCGGAGGTTGCAAGGCTAGCTCGTGCTCTTTGATCCAACGTCCCCAACCAAAGTAAGTCCCCTCTAATTGTTATCTCTCCTCTCTACCTTGTGTACCAGGTTGGTTGTAGTAGAAGTTTGTGTGCAAGACGTTTAGTTTTTATATCGCAGTTTAGTGTAGAGATCCTTGTGATTGGGGATCTGAATCCTGAGTTAAATAAGAATAGGGATATTTGGTGTGTGATTCGTTGTGTATTGAATTCGAATTGGCACTATTTTCAGTTTGTTAATGAGTCCGGTGTGGACTTTGTGCTTGAAGAGCACATGCTACATTACCTAGGGTCAGTCTTGTTTTTTCAGTAAGTCTTGTGAATGCTTAAGAATGTTGTTTGTCTTTATCAGAGTTTATTTTTGTAATAAAATTGTAAATTTTATCGCCGTATTTTAGTTAAATCCTGGAAAGTTTTGGGAATCTTGCCTCTTCAAGGCCTTGCGATCCGCCCAGTACATCGGGCAGATTTAATACTCTGGTGAAAATCAAAACATTTGGTCCTTCGAACCGGATCGCAAGCGCTTCCCAGAGCCGGACAGGACTAATTTAAAATATGAGCTTTTGAGAGAGAGAGAGACGAACAATTAAGGTCCTCTACGTCCCGATGTGCGATCGCCCACGTGGGTCAGTTCTTTGAGTCCCTTCTTAACGTTAAATTATTCTTTTTTCCTTGCCTTGCCCAACCCCCCCAAACGTAAAGTAAAGTAATTAAGATGGCTGTGTCCACGATCGTGCATATCGAGGCGTCGATGGGCCTACTGGAGGATTTACTTAGCGAAACGCAAAGGGCGCTGATAGAGACTTACTCCGAGTCCGTTTACCAGAATTTGGTAACGGAGTTGCAGGCAGAGGTCCGACAGCTTAAAGAGCTATACAAGAGCCAGCGCGTTAAGCTAGAAACTAGTTTCGAAGCCCGAATTAGGCATATGTTAGGTGAAGCGACACGCGCTTCCACTCTATTGTACAATAGAATAGATAAAGTGAAAGGCCCTTCAACGGGGAATGTTGCCCTCCCCAGGTTGAAGCCGCTGCCTCTCCCCACGTTTGAAGGGGAAGTGCAAGAGTACGCATCGTACCGTGAACTATTCACGATCCACGTGGATCGAAGAGCTGATTTAGACGAAGTGTCTAAATTCACATATTTATTGGGGACGTTGGGCAAAGAGCCGCTTAGGATCATCAAATCTCTAAGTGTAACCGCCGCGAACTATAGTGTAGCATTAGACCTATTAGATAAGCAGTATGGCAACGTGCACCAGACACTCGTGATTCTGCACCGTAAGTTAGCAAACATCTTTGTGCCGTCACTAAACCCAGTAGAATTAAAAAGGTTCCGTTTTGAGTTGACCATCATTATTGAGCAAATCAAAAGACTTAGTACCAATGACTTAGGCCAGGGCATGGTCATGAGCCTCATTAATCAAAAACTGTCAGAGGGAAAACTATACCGCAAGGTGGTAGAGCATTTGAGGAAATGCGACTATACGTTGGACGAGTTTTTTGAGGCAATAGATTTCATAGTAAGAATGTTAGAAGACGATGCATTGCAGAGAGGCGACAGTCTTGAGAGTGACAAAAGACCAGACAGTAGTGTAAGACCGAAAACCCATCCCATCCACCATAATTCCTGCCCATTTTGTAGCGAACGGCATCCGCCTCACGGATGTCGCCAAGTGACAGACGTAGCTGCTAGACGTCGCATTTTACTAAAAAGGGGTCTTTGTTTCAATTGCACGAAATCAGGCCATCGTAGCGATAAATGTCCCGTATCAAATTCCTGTAGAAACTGTAATGCTAAGCACCACACTGCGATTTGCGACGCGGGTAGACCGCAATCAATCCCTAGTCATAGTAATAGTCAATCAACAACGTCCCGCCCCGTAGTAAATGCGACGCCTGCACAGAACCAAAATGCCCCCCGTCCGTCTAAGGTTAAAGTAGAATCTAAGCCGTGCACGAGCGCAAAGATCGCGCAGAGGTCTGATGTGGACCTCCCATGCACTATCTTGCCAACAGCCATGGCAGGTATTCAACAAAGGCAAGGTAGTAAGCGAGTCCGCCTATTTCTCGACTCAGGAAGCCAGAGGAGCTTCATTTCTGCAAAAATTGCCCGTCAATTAGGCCTACCGGTGGTAGGAAGAGTATCCTTGAATATAGCTCCGTTTGGTTCCGAGGAAATAAGCGGCCAATACGATGTAGTAAGTTGCAGGGTTGAAATGGGGAAAAGAATCGTGCGTATGAAATTGGTGGCACACGAACACGTGGACGTCCCGATACATAACGTGGGTTATGTTAAAGTCAGACAGCATCTGTTGACCAAGGGAGTCACGTTAGCCGATCCAGCAAACCAATCAGATACCATGAAGAACGTTCACATATTAGTTGGGGCTGATTATTTTAGCTATTTTGTCATAGGTGTAGAAAAAGTAGATGGGATAAATCTTTTCTTAACGCATAATGGTATGTCCCCGTACGGGAAGGTGCCACAGTGGCTGTTCCAAGGGGAAAAGGTCGAACAAGTAAGAACGTTGAGAGTGTGCAGAATCACGGACGAGCCATATCTGTATGATGTAGATGAGTGGTGGCGATTAGACCGTGTTGGTATCGCCCCATCTGAGCAATACACTGTTCGCGAGGCCGAGGCCGTGCGAAAGGTATCGCAAAGCGTTGTAAGAAAACCTGAGGGATATCAGGTTAGCCTACCATTCGGATCGGATGCTAGGCCAGAAACAAATTATCGTAACGCTATGGCGCAGTTGGAGTCGTTGCAGACAAAATTCAGAAAGGATAGGGAATATCTTGAACAATATCAGGGAGTGATAGATAAGTATCTCGAAGCAGGTTTTATATCAGAAGTGAAAAATCCCGTAGTGGAAGGTTATTACATGCCACACTTTGGTGTTAAGAAAGACAGCCGTACCACCCCCCTTAGAATCGTGTTCAATGCCTCTGCCAAGTCACAAGGTTGCAAGTCCTTGAATGAATGTCTTTTACCTGGGCCCAATTTGGTAGAAGTAGCATATAGTTTAATTATAAGGTTTAGGTTGAATCGATATGCCATGTTAGCCGACATAAGTAAAGCATTCCATCGTGTTTTGTTAGATCCTCGTGATGCCAAATACACACGATTTCTGTGGCGCAAGGCAGCTGGTCGAGCGCTTACCTTCGCCTTTAGAGTCGTGGTGTTCGGCATCACAGCTAGTCCATTTTTGCTACAGCAAATATTAAATTGTCATTTTAAAGAGGAAGGGCGCCCAGATTTAGTAAAATCTTTTTATGTCGATAATTATCTGGCCACGTTTGAAGATATAGAACATATGAGGCAAGAGCATGAATCTGTTCATAACATCTTAAAAAGGGCGGGTATGCCCTTAGAAGGGTGGGCCAGTAATCACTTGGCCTTCGATAGCGAGAAACAGTGGAGTGAGCCTGTGAGTGTGAACGTGCTCGGGCTGCGATGGGCCCGGGACGTGGACAGATTGTGTGTGAAAGAAAGCAAAGGGATCTGTGAGTTGGGGGAGGGATGGGTGCCCACGAAGCGTAGGGTACTTTCCCTATTAGTCTCCATATATGATCCGATAGGTTTGATAAGCCCATTATTTGTAAGGGGAAAGCTTTTCCTTCAACAACTATGGGAGGATAATGTAGGTTGGGATGATGTTTTAGGAAAGGAGAGGGCTAAAGAGGCAAGTGAATTGTTGAATGATTTGAAAGCGGTGAGCGACATCACCTTTCAAAGATCAATAGGAAAAAGAGGCTTACAACTTCATGTGTTCACTGATGCCAGCAGTAAGGCATATGGAGCAGTAGCATATACTAGGGACGAATGCAATCGGGTAAGTCTGGTAACGAGTAAAACCCGGATCACTCCGAAAGGGATGAGCAAGCTGACGATCCCTAAGCTAGAGTTGCTGGCCTTATTGTTAGGCAGCAGACTAGCAAGAACGCTCAAGGATCTGATCGAGCCACGGGAAATAGTAATGTGGACCGACAGTAAGGTAACGCTGGCATGGGTAGCATCGCCCGATGCTAGGTCTAATAAAAATGTGTTTGTTTCTAACAGAGTGGCGGAAATTAATTTTATTCAGCAGGTTTGTAGTTTCAGTCTGAACCATGTCCCTAGTCAGCAGAACCCTGCCGATATCCTATCCCGAGGCGCAACGGCTCAACAATTGCAAGCTAACCCCCTGTGGAGGAACGGTCCAGAATTCCTCAGGACCACGGGAAGGCCTGTTCCTTGCGAGGAGGAAGATCTACTACATCAAACTCACGTAGTAGCGGCGGTGCAGGAGTTGAGGGAGGAGATGTGTCCTACCCCCCCAGGCGAGATTTGGGACGTCCTGAAGAGGGAAGTAGGGTTCCAATTCTTGTTACGAGTAGCCAGACTAGTTTTAAAGTTTGCTAAGATAGAACGGCATCCGTTCAGTATTGTTGTAAAATTAGAGCAAAAACATTATTTGCCTACTGTTTATGCCTACTTAGAGGGCGGAGTCAGACCCCCTCGTGAAGTTGCTAATTTTGCTAGACAATTGAATTTAGTTTTGGTAGATAATCTCATCTGCACCAGGGGACGAGTGTCCCATGTAGGAGAAACTGATCATTTAATTCTCTTGCCAGCCAAAGGGCATTTGGTTAGGATGTATCTAAATTCTTTACATCAGTTACATTTGCATTGTGGGGTGAATACTCTAATAGGTATCTTTCGACAGAAATGTTGGGTGGCGGGTCTACGTTCCATTGCGAAGCGAACCGTGCGGCAATGCCCTGAATGCAAGCTGGCCTTCCAGCCTCTAACGAGACAGCCACCACCACCCCCCCTGCCAAAGGAAAGGATCACCCTCACAAAACCGTTCACGGCGGTCGGAGTGGACCACACAGCAGCAATACACACGGAGACACGGCCCGGGTATATACTTATCGTAACTTGCATGGCCAGCAGAGCCGTGTACCTTGACTTCTGTCCCTCTTTGGAAGCAGAAGAATTCGTGTTGGCACTTAGACGGTTTAGCGCCACCCACGGTGCCCCACAGCTCATCATGTCCGATAACCATCAAACCTTCAAGGCTGCCAGCCACCTCCTGCAGGGACTTTATGAAGAGGATGAAGTCCAGCAGTTCCTGAGGAAAACTGGCATAAAGTGGCGGTTTCAGACGCCCCGTGCACCTTGGAAAGGTGGGTTCTTCGAGCGTTTGATAGGAGTGACGAAACGGACACTCCAGATAGCCCTCGGAAAGAAGTACCTGCCGGACGCCCACGTGCTAACCCTCGTGAAAGAAGCAGAAGCAGTGGTGAATAATCGACCGCTCATGTACAGCGGTGACGAGCGCGAGGATGAAGTCCTCACCCCCTCCCATTTGATTAGAGGACACCAAGTCCACCTCATGGCCCCGATCTTACCGGACGACCATCTCAACGCAACCTTCACCTCTCGGAAACTACGTGATCGTTACGTAAGATTGACAGATTCGCTCAAAGCCTTTAGGGAACGCTGGAGAAAGGAATACTTGAGTGCCTTGAGGGCCCGGCACGACAGTCGGCCCGGGGAACCCTCCAAGCTGCACCCCGGAGACATCGTGCTAGTCAAGCAGGACAATAAGAAGAGAGCGACTTGGCCTCTGGGACGTGTCGTGGAGACGTATCCTGACGACAACGGAGTCGTACGCTCGGCGAAAGTGTTGTTTGAGGGTGTCGAATCGCTGCGAGCTGTCAGCCACCTGGTTCCCCTAGAAATAGCCCCCTCTGAGGATGACCATGAAGGAGACGACGGCGATGACGGAGAAGAGGGTGCGTACAGTTTGACAGCCGGAATGCCAGGGATAGCGGAGACGTCTGGGAACGACCAGGGTATGGCAACAGCTACGACAACTCAACAACCAGCCACAGGAACGGACGACAACCACGAGGAAGGTGAGAACTATGCAGTTAGTGAAAGAAGTGAAAATGAAAATGAAACAGAGCAGACGAACGCACAAGGACGTTCTGCACGCCCATTGAGAAGGGCTGCCGCGAAACAGCGAGAACTAATGGACTGTCTGCTGAAAGGTGACGATATATAAAAGGTAGCTGTAAACTGTAAGTGAAAAGGGGGCGTGTTCTATCTGGAAGGTAGGGAGGGTGGAGTTTGTGAGGTGTGCGTGAATCTGCGGAGGTTGGAAGTGCTTAGGGGTGGAGAACGGGGACGGGATGGTCTCTCGTGCGTACAGACCGAGCGTTGCACAGAACCAGCCCCTCCCTCTTGTACTCCATTAAGTAACAGCCTGCATGTAGCAGCGCTATAGAAGTCTCGATTATTGTGAGTTGAGACAGACTGAATTTGAATTGTCATGTATGTATTTCTGCCATTTCTTGAATTGTCTTAGGCCCATTGCCTAATTGTCTTTGCACTTGAATTATTATGATTGCATTTCTGCCATTTCTTGAATTGTCTTAGGCCCATTGCCTAATTGTCTTTGCACTTGAATTATTATGATTGCATTTCTGCCATTTCTTGAATAGTCTTAGGCCCATTGCCTAATTGCTTGCCATTTGAATTCTGTAAAATGTGTGTACATTATCACTTATTTCTGCTGTTCCTTATGTGTATTACACGAGTGCTTTAGAATTGCTAGGCCCATTGCCTAATTTGATCTGTTGTATGACTGTATATTATTGATTGTTTATTACCCCGGGGTAACATTGCTGTTGTATATTGTGCGTACTCTGTTCGAGTCGTTGCGGAGCGCTACGCAGCGAGCCTAACAGAGTCTCGGAGTAAGCCACTCCCCTCACCCCGAGTCTAGCTCCATCCAATTGACCGACGTTTCATCGCTCCTTATTTTGGGGCGTGGAGGATGTCGGGAATTTCGACCCGATCAATCGAAATTCCCGCCATTTGACTCCACCTACGACTACGTCAAATTGGAGGGAGAGGAGAAACTCGCGGGCGAATGAATGTAGTTCCAGACGTGAACGTTTAGAGCCAAAAAGGGAAACCACCTGGTAGGAAGGCGCTGAGACTAATAAAATCAATTGCTGGTAATTTAAGATTAGGAAAAATAAAGTCATTCTGTTGTAACATGATAAAAAAATCCAATCTAGAAATTTAGGTTCAGGACAAATTGCGCCAAAAAGGTGACGTCGGAGGTTGCAAGGCTAGCTCGTGCTCTTTGATCCAACGTCCCCATACCAAAGTAAGTCCCCTCTAATTGTTATCTCTCCTCTCTACCTTGTGTACCAGGTTGGTTGTAGTAGAAGTTTGTGTGCAAGACGTTTAGTTTTTATATCGCAGTTTAGTGTAGAGATCCTTGTGATTGGGGATCTGAATCCTGAGTTAAATAAGAATAGGGATATTTGGTGTGTGATTCGTTGTGTATTGAATTCGAATTGGCACTATTTTCAGTTTGTTAATGAGTCCGGTGTGGACTTTGTGCTTGAAGAGCACATGCTACATTACCTAGGGTCAGTCTTGTTTTTTCAGTAAGTCTTGTGAATGCTTAAGAATGTTGTTTGTCTTTATCAGAGTTTATTTTTGTAATAAAATTGTAAATTTTATCGCCGTATTTTAGTTAAATCCTGGAAAGTTTTGGGAATCTTGCCTCTTCAAGGCCTTGCGATCCGCCCAGTACATCGGGCAGATTTAATACACTGGTGAAAATCAAAACAATTGTTGTTGTTAGTTGGAAAAGCAGGATGCCATAAAGTATAAACCCAAGGGCTCCAACAGGAATAAATTCTGGGAGAAGTGATGGACAAATAGAATAAAATTTTAGAACAGTAACAACATTAAAAAAAAGATCTTTCATATAAAAATTTTTGTTGTCAAGTGTATGAAGGCAGAGGAGAACGTGGAAAAATGGGCCAGACTATTCAGTGCATGCGTGGGCAAAGGAAATATGAACCGTAACCAGACAGATGGATCGAATGTAGTGCTGTCTGGCCAGTTAAAGGACCCAATAACTCTCTAGTTGTAGTATCTCAATATGTGGTTGGTGTCCTAACCAACTTAGTACTACCTGCTCTTTTCTAATTATTCCATAGTCTATAATTGTACATTTTCCATTGTCACTTCTAGTCCAATTTTCTCAGCATTTTTTCATGTGTATTGAAAATACTTAAATTCATACTATCTACCAGCTGTACGAGCATTCTGCCACCTACTGAATTTCCAACTATTTTCTTTCTTACTTTACAATTAAAATCTCTCATGATTAATAATTTTTCTCTGTTCATATCTGCTATTTTGACTTGTTCTTTTATCACTTTATACATTTCTTCCTCTTCCTTCTTGGTAGCCTACTCATACTTTCTTGTGCCGCATACCGTACATAACTCCCAATCTAATCTTGGTACGACGATTGTCTATTTATACCCAGAGTACTTCATGGGTCTTATTTTCTGTGTTCACTTCAACTGTTACACTGACCAGTTCTTCTTTAATTCCTATCAGTACCCCTCCTCCTGAGTTTCTGTTATTCTCGTAAATTTTATATCCTTCAATTTATGTTTTTTTTTTTTTTCATCTTTCCCTAAATATATTTCAGTCAGACATATAATTGAGGGCTTAGTTGTGTTCACTATCTCTTCCATAGATTTTATTTCTTTTATTCAAACCCCCTTACATGTATGGCATGTATAGACTATGAGAAAGCTTTTGATTCAGTCAAAACATCAACACTAATGAAAGCTATTCAAATACAATGAATAGAAAAATCTAATGTTAAAACACTTGAAGATATCTATACAGGAAGTACATCAATCCTAAAACAGCATGAAGATAGTGAGAAAATTCTGATTGAGAAAGGAGTTAGACAGGGAGACCCCCGTCTCTCCTAAATTATTCACAGCATGTCTAAAAGTTTTCAAGAATTTAGATTGGGAAAATGTATGAATTATAAATGGGGAACACCTTAACAACTTAAGATTTGCAGATGATATAGTTGTATTTAGTGAATCATAGGAGGAATTACAAAAGATGACATAAGATTTGAATAGAGAAAGCAGAACTGTAGGACTGAAAATGAATTTGAGTAAAACTAAGATAATGTTCAATATAACGGCAGGAAGACAACAAATAAGAGTTATGGATGAGCCTCTAGAGATTGTTAATGAATAGGCCTATAAGTACTTAGGACAGACAGTAAGTGTTTCTCCAGGACACAAGACCAAAATTAAAAGAAGGATAAGCATGAGATGGAGAGCATTTGGTAAACAAAATGAGATTATGAAATGTAAAATGCCACTTCCTTCAAAAAGAAAAGTATTTAATGAGATGATTCCACCAGTATTAACTTAGAACATAAGGTAGTTACAACTCCTAGAGCTATGGAAAGGATAATGATGGGAATAACACTAAGAGACAGAAAAAGAGCAACATGGATAAGAGAGCCAACTAAAGCATAGGATATTCTACAACTTGTAAGAAAAAAATGAACATGGGCAGGACATATAATGAGTATGACAGACAATAGATGGACATTAAGAATAACAGAATGGGTCCCTAGAGATTGTAAAAGAAGCAGAGGAAGGAAGAGAAGACAATGGATCAACGAACTAAGCAAGTTTGAGGGCGTGGACTGGACAGAAAGAACATATACAGATGCAAGTAGAAGGACATGTCTGAGTCCTTTGTTCTGCAGTGGACTAGCAACGGCTGATGATGATGATGATGATGATGAGGACAATTACATAATATATTTTGCACTCTTTATAATTCTTTATGTATCTTTTATTCTCCAAGAAATTCCAGTGACGTCACGGTGTGCGATGACATAACCAAACGGATAAGTGTTGGAGAATTTCCCAATCCGAGACAAAACATTCCAAGAGAAATTAGTGAGTGCTTTGAAAAGGATGACAGAGGATGATTTCCCACATTATTTTCTCTGTGAAGGATAGATTTCCAGTATTTGATTGAATCTTCACGATGTTACAGTACTGCGGTGACATGGGTATTACTGGCTGTAATATGATTTGGACAATATGAGCTGATTCTATAAGGATGGTAATTAAGGAATTGCCACGATTGATTGATTGATTGATTTGAGGTTTTCTGGCATACTGACATCTAAGGTCATTGACGCCAATATCGTTTATGGTAAAAATAAATAAAAGAATAGTTAATTAAAACCATAAAAGAAAAGGGGTCATTTTAAAAGTTAAAAATCTTTCAGAAGATGTGCTTCTGAAATAAAGCTAAAAATACCACTAGCATGTTAAGACACATCATGTCCAAGAATCTTGGCAAGGATGAACCTGGCATCCTCACCTTGAGCCTCAAACAGATATTTATTTTTTTTTTCACTACCATATGTGGGGCATTCGATGAACAAATGCCTCACTGTCAATGGTGCCTAACAGTCGTCGCAATATGGATGATGTTGGCCAGACAGCAAAAACTCGTGTGTCAGCCAAGTGTGACCAATGCGCAGACGACAAAGAGTAGTCTCCCACTTTTGGGGCATCCCGTTACATCTACAAGGAGATACAGTATACCATTACTTATTTCTCTCATCTTATTTTCAAGTAAACCATCCCAATGTCACTGCCAATTATTATTAATAAAATTCTCAACTGTAGGTAAAAAATCATTACTGGGAATGGGATACCTTTTTGGTAGCAACTCAGCTGCGGTATTCTTGGCCAGTGAATCTTCCTTCTCATTTCCAGACACACCTACATGAGCCGGAACCCAACAAATCGAACTGTTATACCTTTCATACCAATAATTAAAAACCACTCTAAAATCTTTAAATCTAAAGGGTTATAGGAATTAAAAACTTCTAAAGCTTGTAGGACACTTCTGGCATCACTGAAAATGATAAAATTGTCCTCGTCTTGTAAGACTAGTTTCTCAATAGCAGTTAGTATGCCGATTAGTTCGGCCGTAAATATGGAAGCTGTTAGAGGAAGTGCACCTCTGCAATTAAAAACATTACTATATACAGTACTCCAAATCCAACGCCAGCATTGAATTTGGAGCCATCAGTATATATAAAAGTCAATCCCTTATGTTCTGCAACATGTTGAATAAAAAAAAAGACCTAGCTTCTATGTCAGTCATATTCTTTTTAACTCCAATAAAATATTTACAGAAAGATACCTCTGGTAATTTCCATGGCGGCATTGATGATACCTTTAATGGAAGCACCTTACTTCTAGCTGCATCATGACTGTGTATCAGTTGTTTCACCCCAAAACCATAAGGTTGAGGGGATTTTGAGTGCATCTCAAAGTATCTTAAGTACTTTACAAAGCTTGCAGTCTGACAGGCTAAAGAATTTGGAAGATTCTGCAACCTAAACCAATACCGAATAATAGAAGACTTTCGGTAAAGGTCTAACGGTAATTCTCCAGCGTCAACAAGGAGGCTTGGAATAGGCAAAGTTCTAAATGCTTCTGTTGCCAATCTGATACTAGTATGGTGTATAGAATTTAAAATCTTTAGTCGACTTGGGGTGGCTGAGGAATATACCTCACATCCATAACTAATTTTTGAAAAGATTAAGATCTGCCCCCCATGATGTATGGGACAAAACTTTTAAAAGCTTCAAGGCATCAAGACATTTTGCTTTTAATGATTTTAAGTAAGGAACCCATGTCAATCTACAATCAAATATCAAGCCTAAAAACCTTGCTTCACTTGCACATGGAATCTGTTGGCCTTTGATGTACATATCAGGGTCTGGATGTAATCCCCAAATATGACAGAAATGGACAACAGTTTTACTTGTCGAAAACTTAAATCCATTCATACCAGTCCATTGAATTATTTTGTCGATTGCACGTTGTAATTTTCTCTCAACCATCGCCATTCTAGCTCCAGCAAATGATATGGAGAGATCATCAGCAAATAGTGTTGAGAGAATATGTTTTGGAATGACAGAGGATATTCCACTAATAGCAAGTGCGAATAGTGTTACACTTAGCACACTACCCTGGGGAACTCTTTCCTGACATTTTCTCGCAGATAGAGTATCCCCCACTCTCACTTGAAAAAATCTATGTGAAATGAATATTGAATGAACAATGGTAGCTCTCCTCGTAATCCCAAATTATGAATGATTTTAAGTATACCATATCTCCATGCAATATCATATGCCTTTTTGTTACATGGTGCTGTTTGTAAGCAAAGGCTTCACACATAGAGGACCCAAGTCGTATCAACACATCAGTAGTCGAGTGCATTTTTCTAAATCCACACTGGATAGGTGATAAAATACCCTTCTTTTCCAGGTACCACATCAGTCTTGCATTGACCATCTTCTCCATGATCTTACATAAGCAAGATGTCAATGCAATTGGTCGATAGTTTGCTGCTAAAAACTTATCCTTACTGGGTTTTAAAAAGGCTAAAATAATGGCTAGTTCTCAAACACTTGGATAACCATGCCATATTCTGTTAATAATACTTAAAATAAATGACTTTGTATTAACAGGTACATGTTTAATCATTGCATATGGAATTCCATCAGGTCCAGGATCTGTATCATTACATGTAGCAAGTCCAGAATCAAATTCTCTTTCAGTAAAAAGAGAATTGTATGGCTCTTCCCTTCCTGTTGCAAAATTTAAAATGTGCTTTTCTTCAATGCTCCTATATTGGTGACCAGGGGCTGCTTCACACTTGCATGATACATTTGAGAAATGATCAGACAGAGCATTGATAACCTCGGTTGATTCAGTCACATACTGATCATTCACTTTTAACACAGGTGATGGGTTGGGGGTGAATTTGCCAAATATATTTTTTACTTTCATCCACGCAGAGGATGATGGTGGTCTACAGTTAATGGAGGAAACAAAAGATACCCAAGACTGGCACCTAGCTTCTTTCATGGCACGACAGAATTGTGCTCTACATTTCTTGTATATAATCAAACTGTCCTCAGTATGGCACCTATGCAATAGAGTTAAAGACCTTCTTGTGGCTCTGTGCAGAGCAGTTAGTTCTGAAGACAACCAAGGGACTGGTTGTTGTTTGAATATCCCTGTTGTTTTGGGAATTGAATTAACTCCTGCTGTATGAAGGGTTCCATTCAGTAAGTCTATGGCATTATCAATATTTTCAAACTGTTCTGCATTCTCTTCAATTTCGCTTGGCTCACGAAATCTATCCCAGTTCGCCTTGTCAAGATTCCATCGTGGCGATCTCTGTAAAGGTGGACTATTGTTGGTGTTAATAATGATTGGTGCATGATCACTAGTATGCCAATTATCTAATGTCCTCCAATCAAAGTCGAGAAGGCAGTTAGAGCTTGCGATTGATTGGTCAATACATGACAACGTACCTGTCTGGACATGAAAGTGTGGCCGCTCCTGTATTAAGGAGCCCGACATCCACATTTTCCACAATTGATGATATAATATTGCCACTTGTGTTTGCTAATACATCACCTCATGAAGGATGTCTACCATTCATTGTATTGTATATTTTCTCCCTATATCAATTTGTACAACCACTGCCTGCAGGGGTGTACGAATAGACAAAGGTACTGTATTTGGGAAACATCTCGACAAACCTACATGAGACTTCCACCATGGCTCCCTGCTTGTTAATTATATGGTATTCTATAGCTAACATACTCTCGAGGACAAGGAGTGTTAGCATCGAACATACTTTCCTGTAGACATGCAATTAGGCTATGGGGGAATTTTCATGAATTAGGAGCTTCAGTTCTTCATATTTGGCCCTTAAACCCTGACAATTCCATTGCAAAATGGAGAAGAAAACTATGGATTATTTCTGGAAGACATCCTGGATGAGGTCTTCCCATTTGCAGTTTTTAATCTAACATTATTACATGTAGGTTTCTTCAGAGATGGTCTTGATATGTTGGGTTTTATGTTTGTCTTTTTCTTTGTGTCCTTTTGATCTATTTGTTGGGGTGGATGGTGGACGTCCTCTTGAACTTCTGATTTATTCAATTTATCTTCTGGTTCATTAGAAACATCTACAGACAAAACATCAAATTTACTCGATGTCATAACTTCAATGTTTCTAATAGAGGGGGATGAGAGAGATGGAGGTCTCTCTCTTTTACAATTAATAGATGGTAAAATTCTAGGTTTTTGCACCTTTCCCACTACAAGTGCATCAGGTAAGCTGGTTTTAAATGGAACCTCCATCAGATCAGGCAAGGACATGGCCTGAGAGATGTGTGTACTAGTTTTTGTGATGGGGGATGAAGGCTGTACAAAGATGGGCAATGCCCTAGTGTTGATACACCGTGGTAAAGCCTCAGGAAGTAATATGCTTACCTTATCATTCAGCAATTTATCAAATGGCATATTTCTTTTTGTAGAGCCATTGGCAGTACTAGGAGGGTTTGATTTTAATGCCTTAGCGTAGCTATTTAATTCATTCAATAGTCTCTTGGCATGTCCCACACTTATATGTTCTAAATTAAATTTGTTAGGGGCAGCTTCTTCCAACTTATACAGCTCGCAGCTCTTGTCTGTGGATTTATGATTCGAGTTGCAATTTAAACACCTCTCTCCAAGTGCACATTCTCCATGGCAAGATTTGGAGCAAATACAGTACCACACACTTTCTCATTTTTGCAAACTTTAGACAGGTGTCCAAATTCAAAACAATTAAAACACTGCAGAGGCTTCTGCTTGAATGATCGTACTTTAATCCTTTCGTTTTCATCGTAGAGAGTAGAGGTCCCCTTTTTTGTTTTGTTTCTTGTTGATGTCGGCTACCCCCCAAAATTGGGGGAAGTGCCTTTGGTATATGTATGTATGTATGTTTTCAATAATAATAAGGAAAGGTACATAAGCATCCTGGAAAGTAAGGATAATCATTGATGTACCTAGAACTGTGTGAACTTTCCATACATTTAGTGGACACATGGCCAGTATCACCTTCTCTGTAAATTCATACAGATCTCTGTTAAAAACTACTCCCCTTCCGTTACTAAAATTTAGGCGGAGTTTGAGGTATAACTTAATATCATTATTAGTTTTTTTTAGGTTGGAAAGTATTACAGATTGTGTGCTTGATTTGGCATGGATAAGGAAACTATTTTTTTCAAAACGAGATACAGTATATATCCTGGTGCAAGAGTTCCTACTTTATTCTGAATTAATTTGCATATTTTGAAATAATTCCCTGTAAACCCCTTTGATTCAGCTACAAGTCACATTGGTGGTTTTGCCTTTCTCTGGGAAGGCATAACTAAATCAGCGTCTTTTTCCAACCAGTCGGCAGGCCTATATACATCCAAATCCTTTGGTACCTTATCACAGAGAGCAGCCATGACATTCAAGTTATTAATTTTAATATTATCCATGTTACTTTCTGCTTTAAATGCTTCATCAAGACTACTGCAAGATATCCATGAATCCCATTTATCATCTTCAAGTTTCATTCTTATTTCTTTTATGCATCCATAGCACTCAAATGCTTTATATAGATTTTTGGGCTCAAGCCATGTCGTCCTGATGGAAGTTCCTCTAAGGTAGCTTCCTAGGGTATATTACAACTATGGCGATATTCCCAGAGAATTTACCTTAAGGTACCCAGAATTCTAACTCCTGGAGCGAATATCCCTAAAAAAGACCTCAGGGATATCGTAAATATCAGCGGACGTATTCTTGACACGCCACATGGCAATCTATACCCCGAACAGAGTTAACACTTCGTAGGGGTCAAATGGCAAGAAAACGAAAACGATAAGAAAGGGGGGAGCCGTTCGTAAGGCATCTCTCCTCCCCGTTTCGTAAGCGTGCCCTGCGCCGCTCGCGGCGCCATCTGTATTCCTTTTTGCGTAGCTATACAACTCGGTGTTTTCCCTGTGTTTTCTACCAAATATCTTGGATTTACTCTCTCGATTATGCTTTCTCCAACTTCTTCTGCTTCGGATAAGTTGAGTACCATTTCCTTTATGTATAAATGTAGGCTCTTGGTTAAAATTAAAGTAATTAAAAGAGTTATCTTTGATACAAGAGTTGTTGCCTGCTGGAGGCGTCCTGGACGCTGTCGCTCGCTAGAATAGGATATATTTGGTTAGCAAGAGCGACGTTCCCAGCCCCTTTCGCTTTAATAAATTAGCTGCTTAGCTTATTTAGGAATTCTTTTATGATGCTGTGGTATAGCGCCTGGCGAAGGATTTGCCTAGGCTGGCCTACGCTAGTCCTCGTAGCCTAGTCGTTTGGCCCTTGTACTTCCTGCATGATAATTAGTCTTCCAAGTGTGATATTTATAATTTTATTGAAGCGTTAGGCAACGTTATACATATAAGCTTATACTGAGTTTTTCCAAGATGGTATTGGAGTGAGTTTCGGTGATTTAGGTAATCGATTCTCTTAGTGCCTAGGCTAGGTTGTCTTAGGCTATTGATATGTTTTATTGTTCCCCCCGTTTGCTCCCTTCTCTTCGGGGAAGGGGCGCAAACCCTTTCCCTCTGCTTAAGCCTTGGGCTTAACTCTAGTGGTTTATTTGAATTAATTTTCAATATAACTATATTGGGGTGGTACTGTACCTTCCTGTTCCAGCTTGTCTGGCTCAGAGAGGGACAGTACAGCAGTGTTTTAGTCTGAGTCCGTGTTGGTCTGGCGTGGGGCAGAGTCTCCCTTGCTGTCTGACACGGGCATAGGAGGTTTATCCTCCTTGGATCTCCTTTGAAGGTTTCTGTAGTTATGATCCCTTCGCTCGGTGACCCTTCAGACTTGTCCTTATTGCTGTTCCGGGTACGGGATGTGTCCCTTTTCCGGAATAGCGATTCCTTCCTTGCTTTGGTTTTAGGGAGGCAGCTAGTAGTGCCGGCCTCCCTCCCCGGATTTTCCCCTGGCTGAGATGGGCTTTCTTAGCTGGGGGTGATCCTTAACCAGTGCAAGGTTGGACAGGACCCTTTGTCCTTCTCTTCTGTCCTTTCCGTTATACCATTTGTGTCAGCTTCCCACATCCGTACCTAGCTTAGGTTAGGATGGGGAGCTGACTTGGTCCCCTGTCGGCCGGCAGAGTGTGCCGGCCGGCAGAGGCCCTGTTACCTTGAGTGCTGCCCGGTCCTCCCTTGGTCCCTCACCCACTGCTGTCTGTAGATACAGTGAGCAGTGGTTAGGAAGCCTGACTTAGTGTCTCCCCTTCCTCTCAGCACTCTTTCGGGTGTCGGGCGTTGAGGTACATAGCCTCTTAGTCCGGCACCCATTCTGTTGTCTTCTTGTGTGTTGTCCTCTGCCGACTGCCGGCCTAGTGGCCGGCGGTCGGGTAGGGGGTGTTCTCTAGTTCTCTTGCTGTCGGTCGGCGGTGGCTATATGCCTTTGCCGGCCGGTCTCCTCGCTCGCCTGCCGGCCGCTATGAGTGGCGGCCGGCAGCCGAGCGCTACCTGGTGTGGCTGCCGGCCGGCATGGTTTGTTTACCTCTGCCGGCCGGCCTGTTACCTCGCCCTGTCTGCTGGCCACTAAGAGTGGTGGCCGGCAGCTGGGTGCCACCCGGGTAGCTACAGACCGGCAACCACTGCCGGCCGGCTCAGACGTAGGAACTAGAGTTCTCCCCCGCCTTGGTGTTCTTAAGTTGCATACTTGAGACCTACCTGTGGGGGGGGTGCTGACCGGCAAGTGCCGGCCGGCACGCCACCCCATGTACTATATCAGTACTTCCCTGTATGGTGTATTTTGTCGGGGGAGACCATGATATAGTAGGTTACAACACTGTATTTTCTAGCATGCTTGTGTTGCCTTGTGCAGTCACTTGGTGTTGCCTTACAGGGATGGAAAGAGAATTCTTTTCATCTTTAGCCAGAATGTTAAAGTCTTACCTTAGGTGTGAGCTACACCTATTTCCCTCGGGAAATATTCTCTTTGGTTATTCTAGCAGAGACTAACCATTTGATTTTAATTGCTGGTAGGCTTCCACAGGTGATTGTGTGGGATTCACAAGTATGTGTCTTTCCTTTATACTTTGTACATGCTTGTATATACATGTGAATTGAAATTCACTTGATATTCATGGAAATTTTCTTCTTTTACAGGAGGAGCATCCGAAGTGTGGTAGCGTCTTCTGCAACGTCCGCAGTAAGAACTTTTGCGGGCATGATTCGTGTAGGAGGCACGCGGCTTGTGCAGCCTCCAAGGATGATCTCCGTTACTGGGATCCGCAGGTATGTTTGGTATGTACTAACCTGCTAGCTGAGGCTTTTGAATCCCCTAGGTCGGCGGAGTCAAGGGACGCAGCGAGGGAGAAGCTCCGTGTTTGGGTAAGGGGTTTCCAAAAGAACACCTCTGGACCTTATCTTCCTAGTGAGAAGATGAGGGCGTACCTCTTTCCCAAGGCTTCTGCTGACGCTGTTGTTCCCCAGCCTCGGCCGGAGATCCCTCTCGTCCAGATCCCCGTGGATGCTGATGTCGCGGATGCCATGCAGGACATCCAGCTGGACGACAAGATGTCGGACGTGTCCGAACATGCTGAAGAGGACCTCCTCGCAGGGGGCGAGGACGAGGATCAAGACCCGAACGTCGTGGAGGAAGAGGATGCCGTGCCATCAGACGCTCCGGTTCAGGCCCCTGAACCTATTCCCTCTACTTCGTCCGCTCTTCCAACAGAGCTGGGACAAGCTCTCTCTTCCATTGTCGTTATGATACAGCAGATGCAGAAGGAGAATAGTCAGAAGGCTGCTGCAATGGAGCTCCAGATGCAGAAGATTGCAGCGTCACGTGGGCCTCCAAAGAAGCTCAACGTGAAGGACCTTCCTGTGTGCTCGGATGCCAACCCGTGGAGGTATGCCGAGCACATGCCGATGACGGTCGGGAAGATCGTCATGTCGGAGAAGCTGGGTTCAGTTCCCCTTGAGGAGGTGGAATTCTGGCCCAGCAGAGGGGCCTATCCGGACTGTTATGTCCGTCTGAAGAAGGAGCCGGCCTCGAAGGAGGAGACGGAACCGAAGGACGTGATCGTCTTGGATCACGCCAAGGCTCAAGCTTCACTAGCGTCTGCGTTGAAGGAGAGGGGCTTCTCAAACTCGAAAGTTGCTGCTTTGAGTAAGAAGCACCCTTCCTTCGTATCCTCTCCGGCTAGGGCCTTCCCCTTTCTGCAGAAAGGGTTCGCGGCTGTTCTGAAGGCGGTAGAGGCTGGCAAACCATGCCCATCCCTGGAGGAATGCAAGCCCTTGTCTTTGGCCTTGCCGTTGGACAACAAGGACTGGAAGGAAGTCCATCTCCCATTCTCGGTTGGGAAGTTGGACGCCGATATTGCAGGTCGACAGTTCGGCGAAAACCTTCCTAAGTTGTCTGAATTCCTTCTGCGGAGGGAACTTGAGACAAAGGAGCGTCTGGCAGCCTCGATGTCTCTCCAGACAAACATGGAGACAATGGCTAGCGACCCTAAGGTGCATGAAATGTTCATGGTAATGGCCAAGATCCATCTGGCCACGGTGACAAAGGACCTCTATAGCTTTGTCAAGGCGAGGAGGGCCTGCAGGGAGTTTGTGTTCGCCTCGGCCACAGTGAGGCACGAACCAAAGAAACTTATCTCATCCAACATCTGGGGTAAAGATCTCTTCCCCAGTGAGGTGGTTAAGGAGGTGGTGGACAAGGCAGCCACTGAGAATCGGAATCTTCTCCTTAAGTGGGGCCTGTCCCTCAAGAGGAAGTCTTCCCCTGATGAAGGCCCCCAACCGAAGGGAAAGGCGAAGAAATCTAGGTTTTCTTCCCGCCCAGCCAAGCCTTTCAGACCGCAACGTCAACAGCAGCAACAACCAGCTTTGCCTCCGGTACCACAGATGGTAGCCCAGACCCCGACCACCTTCCAATGGGTGCCCCAGGCCGTGTCATCATCATCCCTGGCATTCAATCCAGTGTTCGAAGGGCAATCGACCACGTTTCGAGCAAAGCCCAGAGGTGCAGCCAGAGGCTCGTCTAGACGCCCCTCTAGGGGAAGAGGATTCAGAGGTGGTTGCGGCCAAGGAGGCAAGACTGCAGGGCAGCAGTCAAAGTGAAGTGTCGCCGGTAGGAGGGAGATTACAGTATTTTCGGGATCATTGGACCTTCGATCCCTGGGCCCACAGCCTGCTCAATAATGGACTGGGTTGGAGTTGGTACAGCACTCCGCCCCCGTGCCCTCAATTTTTCCAACACTCCACCCCCGTTTTGGAGGAGTACATTCAAGAACTGTTGGAGAAAAAGGTGATCCGGAGGGTAAAGTCCATTAGGTTCCAAGGGAGGCTGTTTTGTGTTCCCAAGAAAGACTCGGGGAAACTCAGAGTCATTCTGGACTTGTCGCCACTCAACAAGTTCATAGTGAACCACAAGTTCAAGATGTTAACGTTACAACACATAAGGGCCTTACTGCCCAAGAGGGCATTTACCGTCTCCATCGACTTGTCAGACGCCTATTGGCACGTTCCAATCAGTCGCCGTCTCTCCCCCTACCTAGGATTCAAGCTACAACAAAAACTTTACGCTTTCAGAGCGATGCCTTTCGGGCTAAACATAGCCCCAAGGATCTTCACGAAGCTTGCGAGTACAGCGCTCAAACAGTTACGCCTAAAAGGGTTCCAGGTGGTAGCCTACCTGGACGATTGGCTGGTGTGGGCAGCATCCAGAGCGGAATGCTTGCAAGCTTCCCTACAGGTGATTCAGTTCCTGGAATATCTAGGGTTCAAGATCAACAGAAAGAAGTCTCGTCTTTCTCCAGCTCAGAGGTTCCAGTGGTTGGGAATTCACTGGGACCTAGTGTCACACCGTTTTTCCATCCCGATGTCGAAAAGGAAGGAGATAGCGGGGTCTGTCAAGAGACTTCTAGTTTCCGAGAGGATATCAAGACGCGAACAAGAGAGGGTTCTGGGCTCTCTTCAGTTTGCGTCGGTAACAGACCCAGTGCTAAGAGCACAGCTAAAGGATGCAGCCGGGGTTTGGAGAACCTTTGCATCAAACGCGCGAAGGGACTTGAGGAGACCGGTCCCGCTTCGGCTACGTTCTCTTCTCAGACCGTGGTCTCAGGCCAGTCGTCTAAAGAGGTCGGTACCTCTTCAGCCACCTCCCCCGTCAGTGACGATTCACACAGACGCCTCAAAGGTAGGGTGGGGAGGTCACTCTCATCGAAAAAAGGTTCAAGGGACCTGGTCCAAGCTATTCGGGACCTTTCACATAAACTTTCTAGAAGCTATGGCAGTGCTTCTTACCCTGAGGAAAGTCTCCCCGCGTCACTCGATCCACATAAGGTTGGTACTGGACAGCGAGGTGGTTGTGAAATGTCTGAATCGGCGGGGATTGAGATCCCCACCTCTCAACCAGGTAATGTTGGCCATATTCCGACTGGCGGAGAAGAAGTGGCACCTGTCAGCAGTTCACCTTCAAGGAGTCCTCAATGTGACAGCGGACGCTCTATCCAGGGTTACACCGATAGAGTCGGAATGGTCCCTAGACGCAGGATCATTCTCCTTCATCTCGAGTCAAGTCCCAGAACTGCAGATAGACCTCTTCGCGACGAAGGACAACAAGAAGTTGCCGCGATATGTGTCCCCGTACGAGGACCCCTTGGCGGAAGCAGTAGATGCGATGTCCCTCGATTGGAACAAATGGTCCAGGATCTACCTGTTTCCCCCTCACAATCTGATGTTGAGGGTCCTCAACAAACTGAGATCCTTCAAGGGAGTAGCAGCGATAGTGGCCCACAAGTGGCCGAACAGTGTGTGGTTCCCTCTGGCTCTGGAACTACGACTGAAGTTTCTGCCACTCCCGGACCCAGTTCTGTCCCAGCAAGTCCTGAAGTCGACTGTTTACGCTTCATTACAGAAAACCCGGACCCTGCAGCTCATGATTTTCTCTCCCTAGCGGTGAAGAAGCGGCTCAGGATTTCGAAAGACAGCATCGACTTCCTGGAGGAATATAAGTGCAAGTCTACTAGAAGGCAGTACGAGTCAGCATGGAAAAAATGGGTAGCCTTTGTCAAAGACAAGAATCCGCATGAGATCTCGACGGATTTCTGCCTGTCCTTCTTCATCCACCTCCACGGACAGGGGCTGGCAGCTAACACGATTTCTACGTGTAAGTCTGCTCTGACAAGGCCCATTCTGTATGCCTTCCAGGTAGACCTCGCTAATGAGATCTTTAACAAGATCCCGAAGGCCTGTGCCAGACTTAGACCTTCAGCTCCTCCAAAGCCTATTTCATGGTCTTTAGACAAAGTCCTTCATTTTGTCTCATTACTGGATAATGAGGAGTGTGCACTGAAGGATCTGACTCAAAAGGTTATCTTCCTTTTTGCTCTAGCATCTGGGGCCAGAGTTAGTGAGATTGTAGCCCTCTCGAGAGATGAGGGCCGCGTTCAGTTCCTGGATGGGGGAGAACTGAACCTGTTTCCGGACCCTACGTTTCTCGCTAAGAACGAGTTGCCCACCAACAGGTGGGGTCCCTGGAGAATCTGCCCTCTGAAAGAAGATGCATCTCTATGTCCTGTAGAATGCCTAAAGGTCTATCTTCGTAGAACTTCAGACTTCCATGGGGGTCAACTATTCAGAGGAGAAACATCGGGCTCGAATTTATCTTTGAATCAACTCAGGGCGAAAATTACATACTTTATTCGCAGAGCGGATCCTGACAGTTCACCTGCAGGTCATGATCCGAGGAAAGTTGCTTCATCCTTAAACTTCTTTAACTTTATGGATTTTGAACACCTTCGTTCATATACTGGCTGGAAGTCTTCCAGGGTATTCTTTCGCCACTATGCTAAGCAAGTGGAGCAGCTAAAGAGGTCTGTGGTAGCAGTTGGTTGCGTCGTTAACCCTGCTGTTTAACTCTGAGAGGAACAGTGGATTTAATTGGGACTTTTAATTCCAGGGTGAGTGTATAGTAATATGCGTTGCTATAACTAGAAGTGAGGGCTCCGGGAGCCCACAGTGACTGTTCCGGCGTTATGGTGATTGTAGCATAAGTACAGACATGTGTGCCGAGCGTTTGTGACGCTAATGTCAGTGGCTAGTAACATGGACTTTTAACTTTGATACCTTGGTACGTGAAAAGTAACTCGATTGTTTTCTTTCAGATAACCATATATCCATTTACTACAGTACTTGTGCAAATTGTTGGTCATCCACCTATCATATGTATATAATTGTGGTAACCATGTCTATTTATTGTTGATCAATAAACTTGTTCTCGGGAACCTTGCGTCTCCTTCACCTATGTTGATTTCTTTTCAGTCATTGAGCATTCAGCCTATGTATATTAATCGGGGATATCTATAATAGCCTGTTCCTTGATGCAAGCCTTGTTGCATTGGTTTATACTTTCCTTAGTATAAAGGGCTCCATCCTTCTCAGAGGACGGTAGCGGCAGCAAGTTTATTCCTACACAGATATAACCTTTTTGTCCAATTCAATTTCGACCAGGGGGCTGGCCAATATTTCCTTTGGATGCTGTAGTTCCGTACAGACTATGCTTTACTTCATATAGAGTGAGACCACTATATTGTATGGGCTTGCGAGTGATTCATACATAGGTATATGTACTCTTCGTTCTTTTCTAGAGTCTAGTAGGACTCCTCCCTGTAGGGGGCAGGAAGCGCTATCATGGTTTATGGTTAGTGAAAGGATGTATAACGGTAACATCTTAGGTCTTTCAGTCGAGCTGACTAAGAAATATTTCTGAGGAGTGCGGCACGTATTGAGAATCCACAGATACAGTAATGCTCTGGTACACTTCCATCAGGACGACATGGCTTGAGCCCAAAAAACAGATTTTGAGCGAAGCGAAAAATCTATTTTTGGGTAAGATGGCCATGTCGTCCTGATGGACCCGCCCTGCCCCTTTTCCTTTTTTAAAAAAAAAAAAAAAAAAAAAAAGGGAAAAGGGCTGTAGGACCCCTCCCTACATACAGTATCTGTAGCACCTCGTGTATCGCTACAAGGAATACAGATGGCGCCGCGAGCGGCGCAGGGCACGCTTACGAAACGGGGAGGAGAGATGCCTTACGAACGGCTCCCCCCTTTCTTATCGTTTTCGTTTTCTTGCCATTTGACCCCTACGAAGTGTTAACTCTGTTCGGGGTATAGATTGCCATGTGGCGTGTCAAGAATACGTCCGCTGATATTTACGATATCCCTGAGGTCTTTTTTAGGGATATTCGCTCCAGGAGTTAGAATTCTGGGTACCTTAAGGTAAATTCTCTGGGAATATCGCCGTAGTTGTAATATACCCTAGGAAGCTACCTTAGAGGAACTTCCATCAGGACGACATGGCCATCTTACCCAAAAATAGATTTTTCGCTTCGCTCAAAATCCGTTTATCGTAGTTTGTGTCTATTGGAATTTGGGTACAGTAATATGAAGGATTAAAATTTTCCTCGTGTTACCGAAATTACACAATTTTGGAATATCGGTAGATGGTCCTTTCCAGTTCCGAGGTCATCTACTGAAGTTTCTTTAATAGACTTGCCAGAGGTCGTCAACAGTGCCAGGGGAGAGTCAGCGTATCCAGGGGATGGGGGTTTGTTGTTTGCAGAGTCCATACGACAGGGTTGAGATTACAGAGAAGAAGTTTGATTTGCCTGCTCAAGAATACTAAGACATCACACGTCAGAAAGGAAATTTGCACTCTCCACTATCGGCACAATGAGAGTATACTTCCCAGATGGTCCACTCCATACCCTACCCGAAGGATAGCATCAAAACAGATACAGTATAGAGGTACAGGTATAAGTTGAACCGACCTGTTAGGACTGAGATCAAGATAACTATGGAATCCTCCTCCTCATATCTGTAATGACGGGCTTCCGGCCAAAAGCCGAGTCCTACCCCAAGAATTAAATACCCCTGGATTACAAAGACCTAACACTTGAGATTAGTTCTGCCAAAAAGGTCCAAACCATCTTCGGGATGGCTGAGATCATCCAATACTCTCACATATAGCTTTGGGTGCAAATACCTCCCAACCATGACACATCCTCACATTCATCAAAACAGGCAGCAATAATGGATGTAGAAACATCCACGCCAGTGGCAATAACAGATGTAGAAACATCCACGGCATTAAAAGAAAATAAAAGACAAATACATATACAGTACAGGTATATGTACATATATACAGTACACATATACATGTGGGAAATTTTACTCATAGAGTTGAGACACATACATACATACATATACCAAGGCACTTCCCCCAATTTTGGGGGTAGCCGACATCAACAAATGAAACAAAACAAAAAAGGGGACCTCTACTCTCTACGTTCCTCCAGCCTAACAAGGGACTCAACCGAGTTCAGCTGATACTGCTAGGGTGCCACAGCCCACCCTCCCACATTATCCACCACAGATGAAGCTTCATAATGCTGAATCCCCTACTGCTGCTACCTCCGCGGTCATCTAAGGCATCGAAGGAAGCAGCAGGGCCTACCGGAATTGCGTCACAATCGCTCGCCATTCATTCCTATTTCTAGCACGCTCTCTTGCCCCTCTCACATCTATCCTCCTATCACCCAGAGCTTTCTTAACTCCATCCATCCACCCAAACCTTGGCCTTCCTCTTGTACTTCTCCCATCAACTCTTGCATTCATCACCTTCTTTAGCAGACAGCCATTTTCCATTCTATCAACATGGCCAAACCACCTCAACACATTCATATCCACTCTAGCTGCTAACTCATTTCTTACACCCGTTCTCACTCTCACCACTTCGTTCCTAACCCTATCTACTCGAGATACAACAGCCATACTCCTTAGACACTTCATCTCAAACACATTCAATTTCTGTCTCTCCATCACTTTCATTCCCCACAACTCCGATCCATACATCACAGTTGGTACAATCACTTTCTCATATAGAACTCTTTTTACATTCATGCTCAACCCTCTACTTTTTACTACTCCCTTAACTGCCCCCAACACTTTGCAACCTTCATTCACTCACTGACGTACATCTGCTTCCACTCCACCATTTGCTGCAACAACAGACCCCAAGTACTTAAACTGATCCACTTCCTCAAGTAACTCTCCATTCAACATGACATTCAACCTTGCACCACCTTCCCTTCTCGTACATCTCATAACCTTACTCTTACCCACATTAACTCTCAACTTCCTTCTCTCACACACTCTTCCAAATTCTGTCACTAATCGGCCAAGCTTCTCTTCTGTGTCTGCAACCAGTACAGTATCATCCGCAAACAACAACTGATTTACCTCCCATTCATGGTCATTCTCGTCTACCAGTTTTAAACCTCGTCCCAGCACTCGAGCATTCACCTCTCTCACCACTCCATCAACATACAAGTTAAACAACCACGGTGACATCACACATCCCTGTCTCAGCCCCACTCTCACCGGAAACCAATCACTCACTTCATTTCCTATCCTAACACATGCTTTACTACCTTTGTAGAAACTTTTCACTGCTTGCAACAACTTTCCACCAACTCCATTTAACCTCATCACATTCCACATTGCTTTCCTATCAACTCTATCATACGCTTTCTTCAGATCCATAAACACCACATACACCTCTTTACCTTTTGCTAAATATTTCTCGCATATCTGCCTTACTGTAAAAATCTCATTCATACAACCCCTACCTCTTCTAAAACCACCCTGTATTTCTAGGATTGCATTCTCTGTTTTATCCTTGATCCTATTAATCATTACTCTACCATACACTTTTCCAACTACGCTTAACAAACTAATACCTCTTGAATTACAACACTCATGCACATCTCCCTTACCCTTATATAGTGGTACAATACATGCACAAACCCAATCTACTGGTACCATTGACAACACAAAACACATATCAAACAATCTCACCAACCATTCAAGTACAGTCACACCACCTTTCTTCAACATCTCAGCTCTCACACCATCCATACCAGACGCTTTTCCTACTCTCGTTTCATCTAGTGCTCTCCTCACTTCATCTATTGTAATCTCTCTCTCATTCTCATCTCCCATCACTGGCACCTCAACACCTGCAACAGCAATTATATCTGCCTCCCTATTATCCTCAACATTCAGTAAACTTTCAAAATATTCCGCCCATCTTTTCCTTGTCTCCTCTCCTTTTAACAAGGTAATATTAAGAGGAAGACAAAGATGAGAGACAGAGAAATTTAGATTCAAACTGGGGGAGCAATTTCCCCAAGTTCGAGAGCCCTCTTACCCGTCACTAAGTTTCAACAAGGGAATGATATGCTGTGCTGAAGCTTAATGAATTCATCAAGGCATTCTCTCATTAAGAGTGGAATTGCCACGACAAGATTGTTTATCCTAGAGTGCTACAGATGGTACTGCTGAACCTATAACACAATTGGGGGAAGGCAATTTGAGAAAGGGGGAGATAATTAATATATTCTTTACGTTAGAGGTTGGAAACTGAATGCTTTGGTAAGAATGCACAGTGAACACCAATTATGATTCATTGAAATAGTAATATAAGTAATCTTTTTTAATACTATATTCCATATTTCATTTCTAAAAGCAAGGGATTGTTTACTGACATAAATTTTATTTTACGCCTCATTGCAAAAGCTTTGAATATCACCAGCTTTATATTTTTCCAAACCAAGATGTCCTCAGGGCAACAAGGTATACCAGACTACTTACCAGAATTGATGGTGAATATATCATTAGACTCATCTGGAAACCTCAAGTCAGGCAAAAACTCTTATTTCTACTTCCGCATTCCTCCTTCATAGATCCAATCATGATCACTTGAAAACTACACTTGGAGTACAAAGTCATCAGTAGTGAAGGATGCAGCGTAATTGCATCAGAACCTCACTCATTGTATGAAATGTTGACAAAATATTTAATGAAGACCATACAATTATAATGTAGAAGGATGGAATGAAAATATTCCATATATGACATAAGCTCTATATTGTTTTACATATAGCATATATACATTTACATTACTTTCAATAAAAAAGTCCACAAAAATAGCACAAATTATGAAGTATCAATATCCACAGCTCTCTTGCCTATCAATGACAACTAGTTCAGCATCTTAGTCAATTATCAAACATTAAATAAGACAATATTTACCAATGAAACTACAAAGCTATCTTACCCGTTATTTTCTTTTCTGCAAAATGATAAAACATTTTTAAAAATGTGTTGATATCACATTTATCCTTTGAATTAAACCGCATAAAATCATTTCAAATTAGGATAGGACTTAACTGAAAAGTTACATGAACTTGTTTTATTTTCAATGAAAAGATTACATAACTGTTGCTATTTAACAAAATCCCACAGTCAATGGTTTAACCTAAATAACCACTATCTTGCTAATAAAACTTCTAGAATAGAGTCCCATTACATGGCAAAAAAGAGAAGAACTTGACAAATGATTTGATTACTATAATATATAAAAAGGAACATACCGATATAATATAGTTTACTTGATATTTCATTCGACTTTTCAAAAGTATTATTTATGAACTAATTTAATGACAAAATCTATTAATGAGATACAGTAACTGATCACTGAAATATGGTCATTTTGGTTTTACGTTAAAAGGTGCCCAAATTTTCAAATTTGTAATATTCTAAACCAAGCAAAACAGAATGAGGTATTCAAGATAAGCAAGAAACTGAGCATGTTGAATCCTTACAGAACGATATTTAATCTTACCTCTGTAACTAATTTTCAATTAGTGCTGATGGGTCTAATCTTCACCAATGTGGTAATGAAGACATTATCATCACGTAAAAGCCGTTTTTTTTTTTCTCAGAATTATGGCGTAATAACTAAATTCATAAAGAAACGGCTTATGTTTACATGGCATAATATCCTGCATAACAGAGAGAGAGAGAGAGAGAGAGAGAGAGAGAGAGAGAGAGAGAGAGAGAGAGAGAGAGAGAGAGAGATATTCTGTATTCAATACTTAACTCACCATTTTTTCTGTCACAAAGAATCATGACCTTCTTAACATGACAATGTTTCTGTGGATTTTAATCCAAAAGAATTTGAAATTTTTTACAGATTCTACTGAATTATGCCTTGATCATAATAAATAAAGGTAAGAAAAAAGAAAATAGCTTAACACTCAATACATTGTAACTGTGCCTTGACTGTCCCTCACCATGGAACAGATCATACGACATATATAGCTGTCCTATAGATACAAATAGTGCATACTTTAAAAGAACTAAGTCATCTTTCCTACTAAACAGTAAAGAAAATGTTTAATTCAGTTAGTTAACATGGATCAATTACACAAGGTACTATTTCTAGAATATTTACATTATTCATCTACCTTATGACAAAATACTAAACCTCCACTTTATGCACTGTAAAAAATGAAAAGTTTGTTGTTCTTAAAAAGCCAAATATTTTGTACTTCCTTCAAAAACCCGTTTCAGTCTGAAGAAAAACTCTATCTTTAATTTCAAAGAGAAATCAATCATCACAATTGATTTCACAACAGATTTTTCCTTATAAGTTTAAATATGCCATGAGTTCTTTCCTCTTCTCAGCTGAGTAAAGTGAGAAAGGAAAATACTCCTGTAACAAAGAAGTTGGTAGAATTTATCAAGAAATGTATTGTACATTTTCTCATGAGTGGAAGCATGCAAGTCATCTACGAAATTCTTTGATTTTCGGACGGACAATTTTCTAGGCACAAAACACGCTACAAAATGCTTCATGCTGTAACAGGACTTTGTTAAAAACCATGATCAAAAGCCACAAAAATACATTTGTAATTAATATACTGAACTATGTCACATAAGAAGAAGTTTTGGAGAGAAGTGAAGAGAGTAAGGAAGACTGGTTCAAGAATTGAAGAGACAGTGAAAGATGGAAATGGAAGGTTGTTAAAAGGAGAGGCGGCAATGAAAAGGTGGGTGGAATATTTTGAAAGTTTACTAAATGTTGAGGATAATAGGGAGGCAGATATAATTGCTGTTGCAGGTGTTGAGGTGCCGGTGATGGGAGATGAGAATGAGAGAGAGATTACAAGAGAGGAAGTGAGGAGAGCACTAGATGAAACGAGAGTAGGAAAAGCATCTGGTATGGATGGTGTGAGAGCTGAGATGTTGAAGGAAGGGGGTGTGACTGTACTTGAATGGTTGGTGAGATTGTTTAATGTGTTTTGTGTTGTCAATGGTACCAGTAGATTGGGTTTGTGCATGTATTGTACCACTATATGAGGGTAGGGGAGATGTGCATGAGTGCTGTAATTCATGGGGTACTGTATTAGTTTGTTGAGTGTAGTTGGAAAAGTGTATGATAGAGTAATGATTAATAGGATTAAGGATAAAACAGAGAATGCAATCTTAGAAGTACAGGGTGGTTTTAGAAGAGGTAAGGGTTGTATGAATCAGATTTTTACAGTTAGGCAGATATGCGAGAAATATTTAGCAAAAGGTAAGGAGGTGTATGTTGCGTTTATGGATCTGGAGAAAGCGTATGATAGAGTTGATAGGGAAGCAATGTGGAACGTGATTAGGTTATATGGAGTTGGTGGAAGGTTGTTGCAAGCAGTGAAAAGTTTCTACAAAGGTAGTAAAGCATGTGTTAGGATAGGAAATGAATTGAGTGATTGGTTTCCGGTGAGAGTGGGACTGAGACAGGGATGTGTGATGTCGCCGTGGTTGTTTAACTTGTATGTTGATGGAGTGGTGAGAGAGGTGAATGCTCGAGTGCTGGGAGGAGGATTGAAACTGGTAGACGAGAATGACCTTGAATGTGAGGTAAATCAGTTGTTGTTTGCAGATGATACTGTACTGGTTGCAGACGCAGAAGAGAAGCTTGGCTGATTAGTGACAGAATTTGGAAGGGTATGTGAAAGAAGGAAGTTGAGAGTTAATGTGGGTAAGAGTAAGGTTATGAGATGTACGAGAAGGGAAGGTGGTGCGAGGTTGAACGTCATGTTGAATGGAGAGTTACTTGAGGAGGTGGATCAGTTTAAGTACTTGGGGTCTGTTGTTGCAGCAAATGGTGGAGTGGAAACAGATGTAGGTCAGTGAGTGAATAAAGGATGCAAAGTGTTGGGGGCAGTTAAGGGAGTAGTAAACAATAGAGGGTTGGGCATGAATGTAAAGAGTTCTGTATGAGAAAGTGATTGTACCAACTGTGATGTATGGATTGGAGTAGTGGGGAATGAAAGTGACGGAGAGACAGAAATTGAATGTGTTTGAGATGAAGTGTCTAAGGAGTATGGCTGGTATATTTCAAGTAGATAGGGTTGGGAACGAAGTGGTGAGGGTGAGAACGGGTGTAAGAAATGAGTTAGAAGCTAGAGTGGATATGAATGTGTTGAGGTGGTTTGGCCATGTTGAAAGAATGGAAAATGGCTGTCTGCTAAAGAAGGTGATGAATGCAAGAGTTGATGGGAGAAGTACAAGAAGGCCCAGGTTTGGGTGGATGTATGGAGTGAAGAAAGCTCTGGGTGTTAGGAGGATAGATGTGAGAGAGGCAAGAGAGCGTGCTAGAAATAGGAATGAATGGTGAGCGATTGTGACGCAGTTCCGGTAGGCCCTGCTGCTTCCTCCGGTGCCTTAGATGACTGCGGAGGTAGCAGCAGTAGGGGATTCAGCATTATGAAGCTTCATCTGTGGTGGATAATGTGGGAGGGTGGGCTGTGGCACCCTAGCAGTACCAGCTGAACTCGGTTGAGTCCCTTGTCAGGCTGGGAGGAACGTAGAGAGGAGAGGTCCCCTTTTTTGTTTTGTTTCATTTGTTGATGTCGGCTACCCCCCAAAATTGAGGGAAGTGCCTTGGTATATGTATTATGTATATATATATATATATATATATATATATATATATATATATATATATATAGAACAGCTTTCCTTAAAATTCAAAAAGATGGAAAATTAAATAAATATGATATTTTGATTATAAAATAAATTTTTGAATATACTTACCCGGTGAATATATAGCTGCAACTCTGTTGCTCGACAGACAACTCTACGGAAAAACTCGCCAGCGATCGCTACACAGGTTGCGGGTGTGCCCAACAGCACCATCTGTCGACCAGATACCCAGCTCTTATGTAAACAAAGACTCAATTTTCTCCTCGTCCCACTGTGTCTCTATTGGGGAGGAAGGGAGGGTCATTTAATTTATATTCACCGGGTAAGTATATTCAAAAATTTATTTTATAATCAAAATATCATTTTTAAATATTTAACTTAGCCGGTAAATATATAGCTGATTCACACCCAGGATGGTGGGTAGAGACCAGTAATATATGTTTACATTTTATGAGCTAAAAGTTTTTTATTTCATTTTAGAAGTTATCAAAATAACAAAAACAAAATAAATAGGTACCTGGTAAGGAAGTTGACTTGAACAATTACTCTGCCTTTTAAGTACGTCTTCCTTACAGAGCCTCGGGATCCTCTTAGGATGCTGATCGACCCCTAGGAGCTGAAGTATCAAGGGTTGCAACCCATACAACAGGACCTCATCAAACCCCTAATCTAGGCGCTCTCAAGAAATGAATTTGACCACCCGCCAAATCAACCAGGATGCGAAAGGCTTCTTAGCCTTCCGGACAACCCAAAAAACAACATTAAAAAACATTTCAAGAGAAAGATTAAAAGGGTATGGAATTAGGGAATTGTAGTGGTTGAGCCCTCACCCACTACTGCACTCGCTGCTACGAATGGTCCCAGTGTGTAGCAGTCCTCGTAAAGAGACTGGACATCCTTTAGATAAAAAGACGCGAACACTGACTTGCTTCTCCAATAGGTTGCGTCCATTATACTTCGCAGAGATCTATTTTGCTTAAAGGCCACGGAAGTTGCGACAGCTCTAACTTCGTGTGTCCTCACCTTAAGCAAAGCTTGGTCTTCCTCACTCAGATGTGAATGAGCTTCTCGTATTAACAGTCTGATAAAGTAGGATAAAGCATTCTTTGACATAGGCAAAGATGGTTTCTTAACTGAACACCATAAAGCTTCAGATTGGCCTCGTAAAGGTTTAGTGCGCTTTAAATAGAACTTAAGAGCTCTCACAGGGCATAAGACTCTTTCTAGTTCATTGCCTACAATCTTCAATAAGCTGGGAATATCGAACGATTTAGGCCAAGGTCGAGAAGTTAGCTCATTTTTGGCTAGAAAACCAAGTTGTAGCGAACATGTGGCTTTTTCTGACGAAAATACGATGTTCTTGCTGAAGGCATGAATCTCACTGACTCTTTTAGCTGAGGCTAAGCATACCAGGAAAAGTGTCTTTAAAGTGAGATCTTTCAGGGAGGCTGATTGTAGCGGCTCAAACCTGTCTGACATGAGGAATCTTAGTACCACGTCTAAATTCCAACCAGGTGTAACCAAACGACGCTCCTTAGTGGTCTCAAAAGACTTAAGGAGGTCCTGAAGATCTTTATTGTTGGAAAGATCTAAGCCTCTATGCCGGAAGACCGATGCCAACATGCTTCTGTAGCCCTTGATAGTGGGAGCTGAAAGGGATCGTCCTTTTCTCAGGTATAAGAGAAAGTCAGCTATTTGAGCTACAGAGGTACTGGTCGAGGATACAGAGACTGACTTGCACCAGTCTCGGAAGACTTCCCACTTCGATTGGTAGACTCTAAGGGTGGATGCTCTCCTTGCTCTAGCAATCGCACTGGCTGCCTCCTTCGAAAAGCCTCTAGCTCTCGAGAGTCTTTCGATAGTCTGAAGGCAGTCAGACGAAGAGCGAGGAGGCTTTGGTGTACCTTCTTTACGTGTGGCTGACGTAGAAGGTCCACCCTTAGAGGAAGACTTCTGGGAACGTCTACTAGCCATCGAAGTACCTCGGTGAACCATTCTCTCGCGGGCCAGAGGGGAGCAACTAGCGTCAACCTTGTCCCTTCGTGAGAGGCGAACTTCTGCAGTACCTTGTTGACAATCTTGAACGGTGGGAATGCGTAGAGATCTAGATGAGACCAATCTAGGAGAAAGGCATCTATATGTATTGCTGCTGGGTCCGGGACTGGTGAGCAATAGATTGGGAGCCTCTTGGTCAGCGAGGTTGCAAAGAGATCTATGGTTGGTTGGCCCCAAGTGGCCCAAAGTCTCTTGCATACATCCTTGTGGAGGGTCCATTCTGTTGGAATTACTTGCCCTTTCCGACTGAGACAATCTGCTATGACATTCAAGTTGCCTTGGATGAACCTCGTTACTAGTGAGATGTCTTGACCTTTTGACCAGATGAGCAGGTCCCTTGCGATCTCGTACAACGTCAGTGAGTGGGTCCCTCCTTGCTTGGAGATGTACGCCAAGGCAGTGGTGTTGTCTGAGTTCACTTCCACCACTTTGCCTCGAAGGAGAGACCTGAAGCTTTTCAAGGCCAGATGTACTGCCAACAGCTCCTTGCAGTTGATATGCATGATCCTCTGACTCGAGTTCCACAGTCCTGAACATTCCCGACCGTCTAATGTCGCGCCCCAGCCCACGTCCGATGCGTCCGAGAAGAGAACGTGGTTGGGAGTCTGAACAGCCAGGGGAAGACCCTCTCTTAAGTTGATACTGTCCTTCCACCAAGTCAGACAAGACTTCATCTTTTCGGAAATGGGGATCGAGACCGCTTCTAGCGTCTTGTCCTTTTTCCAGTGAAAAGCTAGATGGTATTGAAGCGGACGGAGGTGTAGTCTTCCTAATGACACAAATTGTTCCAGGGATGATAGCGTCCCTACCAGACTCATCCACAGCCTGACTGAGCAGCGTTCCTTCTTCAGCATGTTCTGGATGCATAACAGGGCTTGACTTATTCTGGGGGCCGACGGAAAAGCCCGAAAAGCTAGACTGTGAATCTCCATCCCTAAATACACAATAGTTTGGGATGGGACCAGTTGCGACTTTTCCAAATTGACAAGGAGACCCAATTCCTTGGTCAGATCTAGAGTCCACTTTAGATCCTTCAGACAGCGACGACTGGAAGAGGCTCTGAGAAGCCAGTCGTCCAAATAAAGGGAGGCTCGGATGTCCGATAAATGGAGGAATTTGGCTATATTCCTCATCAGCCTCGTAAACACGAGAGGAGCTGTGCTTAGGCCAAAGCACAAGGCCCGAAACTGGTAGGCCACCTTTTCGAAAACGAATCTCAGAAAAGGTTGGGAGTCTGGGTGGATGGGGACGTGGAAGTAGGCGTCCCTTAGGTCTAAAGAGACCATCCAGTCTTCCCTTCTGACCGCTGCTAAGACTGACTTTGTGGTCTCCATGGAGAACGTCGTCTTTGTGACAAAGACATTCAGAGCACTGACGTCTAGCACCGGCCTCCACCCTCCTGTCTTCTTTGAAACCAAGAAGAGGCGGTTGTAGAATCCCGGAGATTGAAGGTCCGAGACTTTGACCACCGCTCCCTTCTCTAGCAAAAGAGACACTTCCCGTTTCAAGGCTCGTCTCTTTTCTTCCTCTCTGTACCTGGGAGAGAGATCGATGGGAGACGTTGCTAGAGGGGGTTTCCGTACAAAAGGGATCTTGTACCCCTCTCTGAGCAACTTCACAGATTGTGCATCTGCGCCTCTCTTCTCCCAGGCCTGCCAGAAGTTCTTGAGTCTGGCTCCCACTGCTGTCTGAAGTTGCAGGCAGTCAGACTCTGCCCTTAAAGGACTTGGATCCTTTCTTCTTCCCTCACTTCCCTTCGGCACGAGCACCTCCTCTGCTGGAGGCTCTGCCACGAAAGGGCGGAATAAAGCGAGACGCTGGAGTGTCCATCCTTGGTCTAGCTGACAAGGTAGGCAAAGGGGGAGCTTTGCGAGCTGAGGACGCAACAAGATCGTGAGTGTCCTTCTGCACTAACGAAGCGGCTATTTCCTTTATCAGGACTTCTGGAAATAGGCACTTGGAAAGAGGAGCAAAGAGAAGCTCAGATCTCTGGCACGGTGTAACTCCAGCAGAAAGGAATGAGCAGAGAGATTCTCGCTTTTTTAGGACTCCGGACACAAATGATGCAGCAAGCTCATTAGACCCATCACGGACGGCCTTGTCCATGCAGGACATAATGAGCAAGGAAGTCTCTTTATCTGTTGAAGAGATCTTCCTGCTTACGGCTCCTAGGCACCAGTCTAAGAAGTTAAAAAGTTCAAAGGCCCTAAAGATTCCTTTCAAAAGGTGGTCCAGGTCCGATGATGACCAACAAATCTTTGAGCGTCTCATGGCAAGGCGGCGGGGAGAGTCTACAAGACTTGAGAAGTCGCCCTGGGCAGAGGCAGGAACTCCCAAGCCGAGAACTTCTCCCGTGGCATACCAGACGCTCGATCTAGAAGAGAGTCTAGCAGGGGAAAAGCAAATGCTGTCTTCCCTAAACTCTTCTTGGACTGTAACCAGTCTCCTATCACCCGCAAAGCTCTCTTGGACGAGCGTGCGAGGACGAGTCTAGTAAAGGCAGGTGCGGTAGAAGGCATGCCTAAAACAAACTCTGAAGGCGGAGAACGAGGAGCCACAGAAACAAACTGGTCAGGAAACAGCTCTTTGAAAAAAGCCAAAACTTTTCTAAAGTCCAAAGAGGGTTGAGTAGACTTAGGCTCGTCCAACTCAGATTGTTGTTCATCTTGATGCGCAGCAACATCATCATCAGAAAGTTCCTCATCCGACAACTGATGAGGAAACGGCAACGGAGTGGGTAACGGCTGGTTCGCTGAGTCCAGTCGCACTGGTGCATGCGTGACTGAGCCGGACGCAACGTCATGGACCTGCTGCCCAGTCTGTGAGCTGGCAACAACCATGGTAGCGCGAGGACGCACAGCGTCTACCCCAGACTGTCTAGACTGACTGGGTTGCGCAGTGGAAACCACACTGGGTTGCGGAGGTTGACGCACCGCGTCAAAACAAGGCAACTCTGAAGGTTGTTGAACATCCAGAACGTCAAAGGCAACCTCCGTGCGTCGCTTAACGTCAACATGCGGCTGGCAGACCACACTGGAACGCATGGGTGGAGGAACTCTCTCAACTGGTGTGCGTGAGAAGGTTACCTCAGCGTCCACAGGACGCACAACCGATCGCTTGGAGGGTTGTATGCTAGGTACTGCACTAGCTGGAACGGCAGCAACCTTCTCCGCATGAAAGTCCTGCATCAGAGACGTAAGCTTAGACTGCATGTCTTGCAGTAAAGACCACTTAGGGTCTACGGGAGCAGGTGCGGCGACAGACGGTGTTAGTGTCTGAAGCGGTACCGCTTTGCCTCTCTTAGGCGGTGAGCAGTCATCGGATGACGGCAACGAGTCCGAACTGACCCAGTGGCTACAACCGGGCCGTTGGACTTGTGCTGAAGGGACCGATTTACGTTTTAACGGTCGCGAGACCTTGGTCCAAAGTTTCTTGCGAGAAACACCTTCAGACGACGAGGTATAAATGGGCTCTCTCGTCTTAGGTAGGTAGGAGCGATCTTGGGGAGATACGCCCGATACCACGGAGGGAACGTCTGTTCGCTGATTAAAGCCTCTCGAACCCATGCGTCGTACGACATTGCTTCTCCCCTGGACTTGGGAGCTTGCAAGAGGTCCCGGACTAGGAGGACGACAGGCACGAACAGACGAACCCTCAAGCGCAACACTGTCCACAACACTATCACTTGGCACTTTAGCACTTCCCACTGCACTTTGGCACTTAAGCTCCTTAACATCCGCCATGAGCTGATTACGGTCACTAGCAAGGGACTCAACTCTCTCACCCAGAGCCTGGATGGCACGCATCATGTCAGCCATCGATGGTTCCTGAGTGCCAGGAGGGGGGTTAGGAGCAACCACTACAGGGAAGGAATAGGTTGTGGGGCATGAGGAGAGGATACATCAATAGATCGAGAAGAACTTCTCCTAACTCTATCTCTCTCTAGCCTACGTGTGTACTTTTGAAATTCGATAAAATCGAATTCCGAAAGGCCAACGCACTCCTCACACCGATCTTCCAATTGACAGGTTTTACCCCGACAATTGGAACAAACAGTGTGAGGGTCGATAGAAGCCTTCGGAAGACGCCTAGAACAGTCCCTAGCATTGCATTTCCTAAATTTGGGAACTTGTGAAGGGTCAGCCATTTTGAATTGGTCAAGGGAAAATTCCAAAAAACGATCTAAGTCATCAACAAAGAATCCGATACAAAAAAGAGTTCAAGGATTTATTTGAAGAAAAACCCTGCACAGCGAAAGCTCAAAACTAGAATATAGTACTTCACCAATTAGATGTGAAAAACTCCAGTTTAGCAACAGCGAGTAAAGTACGTCTTGTCGACACGTCGACAGAGAGAAAATTGAGTCTTTGTTTACATAAGAGCTGGGTATCTGGTCGACAGATGGCGCTGTTGGGCACACCCGCAACCTGTGTAGCGATCGCTGGCGAGTTTTTCCGTAGAGTTGTCTGTCGAGCAACAGAGTTGCAGCTATATATTCACCGGCTAAGTTAAATATTTAAAAATAACAATTAAAAAAATTTCACAACATAATAAGCATCTATGTTAATGATGCTAAGTATAAGACCCATGTCTAAGAATTAGCTATGAGATTTCAGTACATGCTAGTACATACAATTATTGCACCACTAAAAAACACTCATGTTTTAAACTTGGAGAAATTCCTTTATTCAGAGAGAAATAATCTTACCATTGATGTATCATCAGCATGTCAAGGGCTCGAACACAGAACATGCCAAGTGCAGTTGTCTCATGTCTGATATATCATGCTTTAGCAATGATATCTGTTCCCCTTGAAAATCTAATATTGCTCAGGTGTGGCAAAAACATGGGACAGGTCACTCATCTGCCGAACCATTTCTTGAAAGATGAAACACAGCTGCTGTTCTTACCCATATCTCTGAGAAAATGTAAATTTCACATATTTTTCCAGAGTAGATAACTCTCCACAAAAGGATTAAAAAAAATTGTGTCCCCATTTATAGGTAATGACCTACTATTAAAACAAAAGGTCGCTCACTATATTGTACATATGTCAGTATCTCTCTCTATCTTAAAACTACAAACGTCTAGGCATTAAATACTATCAGATAGTTCATAAAATATGATGCACAAAACTCAACAGCCCTTTGTACCTTGAAATGCAATACTGTATTGTACTGTAATGTTTGGCAAATTAGACTGACATCACATGCAGCAAACTAATTTACAAACTGACAATGATATCTCATCAAATATATTGATATATATTACAATAACATCAAAGGGTGTGACATCTGATACCCTAATTTCACTATATCAAATTGATGCTTCAGAGACTATATCTTTAAAAGCTACGTAAAATATGAGATTACTATAATTTTTCTGAATGCATTATATATCCAGGTATCCCTACCCTATATACCGTGACTACCTCATTTTCCATTGTGTCCAGATCATTGTCATATAAGGATATTCTACAATTCATTTAATCTTGCTTTGGTGCAGATGCACTATTAGACCCCAATGCATATGGCGGAGCACTCGGAACACTTGGGGTGGCAGACATTGGACCAGAAATAGTGGGACTGAGAGGGTATGGCAAGACTGTGGAAGGATTCAATACAGGAGCTGTTGGACTATCAGATCCTGTGGGATTAGCTGAGCCATAAGCATCTGGATTAGGGGTAGTTGGATTGTATGGATATGGTAATGCTGTAGAAGGATTCAGTGCAGGAGCTGTCATACCATATGATCCAGTGGGATTAGCTGGTCCGACAACAGCTGGAATAGGGGTAGCTGCATTGCATGGATATGGCAAAGAACTTGGGGTGGAGAAGTCGGGTATGGAAGCATTAAAACTTCCTTCTTGTGGATTAAGAGAGTAAGGTGGGGGACTATCAGCTGCAGAAGGCAGTAGTGAGTAAGGAGGTGGAGCACCAGGGCTAACAGGAGGTAAAGCAGAGGACACATAAGGGGTGCTGAAGCCATATTGTGAAGGCTGAGGGGGAGGAATGTATGCATTTCCTTCTGAATTAGTTCCAGCTGGTAAGAGGGACCGCTTTTCAGGAATATCCACTGGATATGTAAGTTCTCCGGACCGCTTTTCAGGACTAGCAACTGGATATGTAAGTTCTCTAGAAGTTGCATTCCCAGCACTCTCATGTCTTGGTGACATCGGCTGGAGAGCATACGTGGGGCGAGTTTCTTCTGTGGCAGTTACCTCATTATGTGAGGCATTCTTCTTTTTAGCATACCTGTGAAAATTTCAAAAGATCAAATTATGAAATATACAATGATATTTAAATCTTTGCATTATAATAAGGCAATTAATATTTAGAGTTAAATGGCAGGACAGGATTAGAAATGAAACTACAGTATAAGAGATTACTCAAGTGCCATATGTGGATGAGATCATGATGAGGGGTAGATGGAGATGGTTTGGGCACGCTCTTCGCTCTCTTAAAGAGATATTAGTTCACCAAACCTTCAACTGGGCTCTACAAGGCACTAGAAGAGTTGAAAGACCCAGGCCTATATGGCTGAGGACTATGAAGCACAAAGTAGGATATGATGAATGGAGAAGTATTGAATTTAAAGCTCAAGAAAGAGATGACTGGCGAAATATAACCGAGACCCTTTGCGCCAATAAGCGTAGGAGGAGATGATGATGAAATAATACCCTTAGTATTTCCTTTTGAAAAGTTAAGAACGTATTGCAAGATATAAATTTTCAAAGCGATTTGTATTTTTCCTAGCTATGCAAAACTGAGTCTTTTAATACTGTGTTTGTTTTAGCACAAGCTGGAGACGGTCATCCAATCTCGGATAACAAGCAATTATCCAGCTAGTAAGGGTGAGGGGAGAAAGGCCCCACCCTAATGCAGCTGGAGAGCTTCACTTTTGACCTTTCAGCCTAGGATTGAGGGGGATGGTTATGGAGGAAAGTTGGATTAAAGGACTCAAGTTTGTACGGGTAGGAAAAGTACAAGTTACTTTACAACAAGCCCTCATCCTTTAATAGAGGAGACGCACTGCATTATGGGTTGGAAGTCCACTTAGAATCTAAATACTTGAACTCTACAGGAGCTATGCAGTGATCCCAGCAACCTCATACCAATCTTATATAGGGATGAAAGATTGATAAGGCCTAGTCTGTACATGGATACATATACTAGAGCAAAAGGAGGAGACCCTTCCTCTGAAGGGGATGTCAGATAGAAAGATATACCTGTATGATGAGCAGAGGTTTCGTATAAATTCTACTATCTCCACTCCTTAAAGGGGGATGAAAGAGAGACTTCTGTAAACCAAAAGAATGCACCTTTCAAATGTAACTTACCAGAATCAGGCCCAATCCTGCATGTAACGTTTCAAATAGTAGGTCCCCCAGATGGTGGGGGGGGGGGGGGGCGCAGAAGAATGAAGAAGACTCGGTCATTCTACCATTCATTCCAAACTTACATATACAGTACTGTACATGTTACCAGAGATGAGATGCACCATTATCCCATGTGGAGGCTGGGCTAGTTACACAACCACTTGAACAGCCACCACAGGACCAATCACAAAACTGTCAAGGAATAAAGGCCACCAGGATAGATCATCTTGAACCACATGACCCACTGGATCATTCTGAGAGATCCCTATCGGCTAACCAGTGATTATTCTGACAATACAAAAGGGATCTCTGGTGGAGGTGCTCGTATGAAGAGAGTTTCTCTAAGGAAAGGTGACCAAGAAGACAGCATGGGTCACAAGGGGATGGGCACAAAGGATACTACTGCTAGAGTGTTATTGGATCTTTTGACTGGCCAGACAATAATACGGTACATTGGATCCCTCTCTCTGATTACGGCTAATTTTTTCTTTGCCTACACATACACCGAACAGTCTGGCCTATTCTTCACCCTTTTTCATCATTCTTCATACACCTGACAACACTGAGATTACCAAACAATTCTTCAGTGATCAAGGGGCTAATTACTGTACTGTTATTGTTCACTGGGTACTTTCCTCTTGGTAAATATAGAAGAGATTCTTTAGCTATGGTAAGAAGCTCTTCTAGGAAAAGGACACTCCACAATCAAACCATTGTTCTCTAATCTTGCGTAGTGTGGGTTAGAGTTCTCTTACTTGAGGGTACACTCTGGCACACTATTCTATCTTTTTTTCTTACTCTTGTTTTTTTTTAAATGGTGTGTTGGCAGGCTTAATAGAAAGGCCATGGATGCCTGGTGGTTTATCAAGAAGTTGTCTTTTCCTTATCTGTTTTGTTTTCTTTTAAAAACCATCCTTACTGTCCTCCCTTCAGTTGAAGTGGCTATCCTTGAGAGTATTTAGCCTTGTATAGTGTATCAGCTCCTCTATGTTGACCAGTTTTCCCAACTTTTTTTTCTATAGTCTATGGGTTTGATCAATCTCTTTATTTATACTTCTGTACATATTATTTTTGTTATCATTCTCGTTAATTTAGTTTTTAAGTATGATGGTATCTTTTTTATTACCATTAATTCTTATGCTGTCTGGAGACATTGAGCGAAATCAGGATCAGTATGACCTAGATTCCATCAATGTTGTCTACTGTATTGTAATATTTGTGGTCTTCGGGCAAATATTCAAGATGTTACAGTTGTGTCCAGGCAGTATGATATTCTTTTGTACTCAGAAACTTTGGTTTCTAATATGAGGCACTCATCTGAGCTCCTTATAACTGGTTTTAAGAAGTCAATAATTTTGAAAAGGGATGCCATTCATTGGGCCAGGGGAATGGCGGTGTATATACGGACTCAGTACCCTGCTTCTCTTAAGTCCTGCTATAAATGTGGATGTCATGAGATTCAGGTAATTAAAGTTTATGGCAGGCATAGCAACTTCTATTTGTGTTCAATCTACTGGAATACAGACATGCATGATTTTATCTTCAATTGTCTTCTTACCACGGGCTTGAAATGATCACAATTGTAGTGTGGATCTTGTTGTCCCTTTGAATAAAAATCTAATCAACATAATTGACAGGCGTATCCCTTCTCGTATGCCAAGGTACCGTGTGAAGGACAAACCATGCTTCAATGGTGATTGTAGATATGCTTACTTGGAGAAGCAGAAGGCCTATCATCTTTGGAAGGGTAACATCAGATTTGACTTGGAATAACTCTACTCAGCTTAGAGCTTTTGCCTCAACTGAAAAGGTATACAATTTAACCATAAAATAAACCCTTTCTGTTACAACCCAGGAACATAGGTGGTGGACTACCCTTAAATCTCCACTCTTTGGTGTAGATGCAACAGTTCCTTCTTTACTTAAACCAGATGGCTCTGTCCCTCACTGTCCAAAGGAAAAGGCAACCCTTTTTGCTGATGTGTTTGACAGTAAGCAGAGTAATGAAGAACTCAAACTTCCTCATTCTTGTTCTCCTCAGGGTATTTAGCTTTTCGATCTTGTGAAATTAAAGCTCTCTTGAGGGATCTGGATAATTATGGAGGTGTAAACCCAAATGGTATTTTTCCTTTGTTTTTTTATACTCCAAATTTCTTAGCTCCAAAGTTATCTACTACTTTGTGCAAGTTAGCAAGAAGTGGAGCTTTTAGCACTTGTTGTAGAATTTGTAATGTTACTCCACTATGTAAATGTGTTTGCGGTAGCTCAAGTCCAACTGATTACTGCCCAATGTCCATAACTCCCATATTATCTAAAGTTTTTCAATGTCTTTTGGGAAAACTTCTTAACCCCTTCTCTCCGTGGACGTCAATAAACATCAAATCATGCCTGGTAGTATACACGGTGACGTTGGGATAACGTCATCTTCATTACTATCATCCTTGTAATTAATATCATTATTATTACCCTTATTATAATAATTTTTATAAGCTATGAAAGAGTATACCACATGGCTGTATATCACACAAGTTCACACTTGGGGGAATTTCACCAAAGAATCTCCTCTCCCTAACATTAGCCCCTCCCCTCCTGTCTTCAGCCAACCAACATAGTTTTTGAGATTCTAGCATTTTACAGAATAAACAAATTTTTAATATACTTGCCTTCAGCGGCAGGAAGGATTCGTAAATACAGAATTTCAGTATTACCAAAATAAGAAAAATAAATACTTGGTACTGCTTACAGTCCTTCCTGCTGCCATAGTTATGGTTGGCAAATTATTGACGACTCCTCTTTTTATTGTTTACGATGAAACGTCGAGACCTGTGAATGGGTGAGAAGTCAGTACTAGCAGTCCAAGCAGTCTCAGCAGTTCTGCCAGTCCGGTCAGTCCGGGCAGTCCTGGCAGAGCATTAGGGCAGTGAGCTATCCTGTAGGACCCACCACATACCCGTATGCCATTGAGCCCGTCTTCCATTGTCAGTGTGAGCCTGTCCTCCTGGAGGATGTGTTGGATGAGGCTCTAATAATGTTATTAAGAAGCAAGGTTCCCTCAAGAGGCATTTGTGAAGTATTCCCTTGGTTCCATAATTTGGACGGCGTAATTGGTGATCACTTGAATGTACTCTGCCTCCTACAACTGATTTGTTCATCATCGTCTCGACTTTGACTCCTTAGTGGATGATTTGTGGAGAAAAGTCCCATTCTCCTATGCATTGACTTCAATCCCTTCTTGCTTGGATGGACTACGGTAAGTACCAAGTATTTTTGGGGGCAAATACTGAATGGTAATCGTAGCAATCTCTTTGAGCCTTTGTTGCTGCCTATCAAAGTCCTTCCTACCAGCCATCGGTGGAGTAAGGATATTCACGAATGTTTAATAGTTATAAAGGATTTCTCTTCCCTTTACAGTGGTTTTGCAACTCTACTGAAGGTTGTTCAGGGGTTTATTGTACATAGTGGTAAGCTACTATCTGTTATTTCTGGATAAATCAACATAAAATTTTAAGAATCTCCTTTACAGTACTGCAAACTTACACGGATATTGTATTATTTCAGGATAGGATTATCCAGCCTTGATATGGTTGTCATACTTGGTTTTTCTTGTATTGACCTACTTACAGTAAGGTAATAGTTTGCATATTCCTATGTATAAGTGCTTCTTGCCATTTTATTCTTACCTAAATAATTAAAGCTAATTCTTAGGCTTCCCCACTAACGTGCAATTTCTGTATTTCCCATCCAGGTATGAAGGAGAAGCTGATTATTGAAGAGGAAGACCCCTGTGTCATGCACTTGACACATTTGCAATAAATAATAAATTTAAACATTTCTAAGGTGTATGAATTGACTTCCCTTCAGTATTTTAAGTACCTTATAAGGTGGCTTCATAGTTTTTCAGCTCAAGCATTTATTTCTGAATATGTAAGAAATATTTCAGTCTTTTTATGTTAACATAAAATAATCACACCACTCTCTCTAGCCAATAGCAACATTCCCTACCTTAGGTATTACTCAACACCCCCAATTGGGAGACTGTCATCCTACCACCAAACAAAAACTTGCAATTCTAGGCCTTATTCATGATTATATAAGTTCTATTTTAGTTTCTTCACATCCAACCTCATCACCAATCTAAAAATACTTGTGATTCCAGTTCTTATTCATGATAATGAAAGGTCTATTTTATTGTTATTTTATGTTGCCACAGTGTTCATAATCACACAGAAAGTATCCCTGCCTCGACGAGATGAAAACTTACCATTACCAGTAAGGGAAATAGTTGACAGAAGACGAGATTTACATTTTTTTCCTATTTTTTTCTTTATTTTCATTCAAAGTTTTTTTACCGTCTTTTGGCAAAACGTCTTAATAGGTTTGTTGAAATTAATCATGTTCCCTAGTTTGCAATTTGGTTTTCCTAAGGGTCCAGGAGCATGTGATAACCTTCTCACAATCTCCAATGCTGTAAAGGAATCCCTTGATTGTGGTCAGGAAGTTCATATAACTGGCCTTGATTTCAAAGCTGCCTTTGTTTGTGTTAATCATGAGGCCCTTGTTTTCAAACTCAAACAGTTGGGAGTAGGTGGGTCATTTCTTAGCATCATCATTGAATTCTTAACTATTAGATTACAAAGAGTTGTTGTTGATGGACACCATAGTGAGTACAGTATAAGGATGTGATATCTGGTGTTCCTCAGGGATGTGTTCTTGGCCCAATACTTTTCATACTAAATACACATGACATGTGGTTTGGCCTAGAAAACAAGCTTGTTGCATGTGCAGATGATACTACTCTTTGCATCAATTCCATCTAGAGATCTAGCTGAAATTAGTGCATGGCACAAATTATGGGACATGAAATTGAATCCTAACAAAACTCAAGTATGATTGTAAGTAGGTCAGGGGCATTGGGTACTCAACATCCAGATCTCAGCATTGATAATACTTCTTTAGCTCTGTATGACTTTAAAAATTTTAGGTGTGATTCTCAACAGCATATTTACTTTTGAGAAAAACATTAGGTCTGTTTCTTTGTCAATTGCAAAAAAAAATTGGCTAATTGAGAAAGTCTTTTAAGATTTTCCGTGATCAATCTATTCTGAAGAAGTGTTTTAATTCTTTCATTCTACCTTGTTTTGAGTATTGTTCTCCTCTCTAGTCTTCAGCTACTGATTCTCATGTTAATTTGTTGCACAGGAACTTTCGGTCTGTTAAGTTTCTTATTACTGATCTAGTGATTAATCTCTGGCCCTACCGTTCAATTGGTTCTCTAGGCATGTTGCATAAGATTTTTCATCCAATTGGTTCTCTAGGCATGTTGCATAAGATATTTTATTCAATTGGTTCTCTAGGCATGTTGCATAAGATATTTTATTCAATTGGTTCTCTAGGCATGTTGCATAAGATTTTTCATTCAATTAGTTCTCTAGGCATGTTGCATAAGATTTTTTATAATTCTGATCATCCTTTACATTTAGCTCTTCACGAACAGGTCCATCATGTTCGTAATACGAGGCACGCAGTTATCTCTAATAGTAAGGCCTTCTCCATCAAGAGGCACAATACAAAACAGTATTCTAAAAGTTTAATTCCAGCTGTGATCAAGTTGTGGAATGATCTTACTAGTCGGGTAGTTGAATCGGTAGAACTTCATAAGTTCAAACTTGTAGAAAATGCTTTTATATTGAACCAGCTGACATAAGTCTTTTTTTTATAGTTTATATACGAAAGATTAGTTTTGATGTTGTTACTGTTTTTAAATGACTTTATTTTAATTGTTCATTATTTCTCATATCATTTATTCATTTCCTTATTTCCTTTCTTCACTGGGCTATTATTCCTTGTTGGAGCCTTTAGGCTTATAGTATCTTGCTTTTCCAGCTAGGGTTGTAGCTTAGCTAGGAATAATAATAATGAGAAACACTGGGAGGCGTCAGGGATAGGGGTAACCCAGGGCACAAGGGCAACAATCAGTTTGGCGTTACTGGCCTTCAGAGCCTTTTTGGGCTTGGAGAGACCACTGGAGTCTATGAAACTGGGGGCACCATTGTACTTTTCACTACAGGTGTCATCAGGACAATTGATACACTTGCACAGGAGGAACTGGGGAAGAAGTAGCCTTAGTTGCTAGCTCCCTCAATAAAGTCATGAAAAGCATACATGAAAGACCTAAGGAAGGCCAAAATTTCCTTAGATCAAACTCATCATCAGCTGTCTGTATGCTCATGGATGAAGAGCTATAAGCCTTCAAAGGGATGTGGCAAACTGTGAGGGTTACCACAATCAACACAAACCTGAAAAGACCACCATAACAACGAGGGCTCCTTGCTCCTGACACATACTCCATGGGGACTGATCCAGAGGTGTATGCACAGGGGCAAACACAGCAGCTACAACTGCCAAGGAGGCCAAAGCAGTAAAAGACTTCATCGGTATCTTCTTCGGCAATGCCAAGACAGGCCCCCTTGAAGGCTTTGCCTGCTTCTTTTCCTTCAGGGTGTATGCCTGCTACGGCAAAGGAAGCTACAACTTATACTCTGCACGTGGAAATAATTGTGAACAAATATGATGGCTACAAGAAGCACAGGGGATGTGTGTATCTACAGCCAGTTTAGCCATAAACCAGTTGCAACATTACACTTCTCCAAGGCAAAAACAAACTTCTTGCTTTCATTTCATCATCCAAAAATCACAATTGCATTCACTTGATGTAATAGAAAAAGAAGTGGAAAAGTTCAAGGAAACGACAATACACACATAATCGTAAACGACCGGAACAAAAGTGAAATCTCGGCCTTGGAGAGGGGGCTGGATAACTACATGCGCTTACTATCCAAGATTTAACAACTGCCTCCAGCTCATGCTGAAACAATCTCTCTATTAAAGGACGAGTATTCATATGCAGCGTAGAGACAAATCTCATATTTAACTGCTACAGGGCAAATTTTGCCAAAGAGGACATTCAAGTGGTATAAGTAACAAGAACCAAACCAATAAAAAGAAGGAAAACATTGGGTGGTTTTAAAGAATGTCTACTTCTTCAAGTACTAGTTTCATCATAAATTTACAAAAGAGCCATTATATAACATCATCTGGAGTAATAAGATAATCCAAACAAAGGCCAATTTCCCAGGTATTATTTCTACCCTGATCATCAATTCTAGGGAGAGCATGTTTAGATTTTGAGTTTTATTTTAGATTCTCCTAAAGGCAGAACGTTTTCAAGACTTTAGGCCACAACTGATTAAATGAGAAACATCAAGCAATGGTGCTTCTCTGTGCTTTGATAAAGCTGTATCACAACATACTGTATTCATACAACATACTGTATTTATACTGTACTTTCTAAAGTTCACCTTACAACTCTAATTACAATTGTTATAAATTAATAGTAAATGATATATTTCACCTTATGACAATAAAATCTGAAGTGTGAATATCAACAGCATCAACTGGGCAAAGCAGTAAAATGTTACCCCAAAATTTTGACTAATACTACAGTACATGAATTTCTCAAGATATACTTTCCATAAAAATAACAGGACACATACCCCATATCAACAATAACAATGTGGTTACCTGTTTGAAATGTTTAGCAATCTGTTTGAGAGGGAATTTGGGCACTGGTCATATGAAAATTTGGTTGATCTCTAGAACATTGTCCTGCCCTTAACTCTTCCAATCATGGGTGACCTTTAAACCTTTAGAAGAAAAATAAAGACTTACTTTTTAATCATTTTCTTGATTGTGCGGTACCAGAATGCCACAATACACAAGCCCAGCAGAACACCAACAATTACAGGCCAAGTTATCCCTGGTGCAGGGGGCTTCTCAATAACTCCACAATCACAGATTTCAGCTGTTTCATTGTATTTACAAGGCCTGAGGAAGAAACATATATACAGTAATACCCTTACAAAACAGGAAAGTAAAAACAATGAACATAAAAATGACAAATTTGAAAGTACAATACTGTAATTAGTATTTTTACAAGTGATGCAAACCCAGAGCCCTTTAATAGGGAACATAATTTTGGCAAAGCTGGAAGACTAACCATAAGACTTTTAGCGAGGTACTGTACAACTACCCCACCGCTAGTTAGTGGGATGGAAGGGGTAGTACCAGCCATCCCACTCACACATACACCTGTGTTCTATTGTCATTTTTAACTGCAGGGAGGACTTGCAGGGGGATAGGTGATGGTGGGTTAAATTTGTATACAAAACTCAAGGTTAGTATCATTGAGAAAGATACAAATTACTTTCAAATTTGCCATTTGTACCATCACTAATGCACTTTATTAGGAAAGGCTCACATTAAGGTGGGTGGAAGTCCTAACCAACTGGCTGATTTTTGACCCTGGGTGTTCCTCAATGATAAACACACTTTATAGAGAAAGCACCCTGACACCTCACTGAACTTCCCTTCATGTGCACGTGCTAGCAGCTGACCATCCTGAGTGATTATGTGATACTGTACTAGCAATGTGACTTATCCAGGTAAAAATTCTCGAAGTCCTTGGACTTCCTTAAACAAATCATAGACATTACCCAATTCTCACCTCCCAAGGGGAAAAGGGGATGTAACAAATACACATGCATTTATCAGGTTAAACAAGGGAAATGATTACTAGCTGCAGACAGCGGAGGCCAGCTTGCAGAGTACTGTAGGTGCTGTGCTCCAAGAGAGGGGAAAATGAAAGAAAGAGCCAATCACTCTTATCATTCATTCCAGACTTAATCCTGGGTAACGTCTGCTCTCCGCCATCTGCTACTTGTTCATCAAGGAGCTCGAGGTGTTTAAACCACTTGTTATGCAGCCACCACAGGTCTGATGGAGAATATCTCCATGTTCCTGTGTGTTACGTCTTGCAGGTAATGGGCAGTGAAGATTGTCTAATGCTTCCATACGACCTCTTGAAGAACCTGTGCCACAGAGTAGTTTTCCTTGAATGCTACATACGTACTAATGCCACTAACGTCGTAAACTCTAGGTTTCCACGCCTGCAAAGGAGAATCAGGACTCGAGGCCTGGTCTATGACCTTTTGAATCCATGTATATTATTTGTGATTCTCCTTTTAATCTTCCCCATGCTGATAAACAATCTGATCACTTGGGGACGAGCTCCTGAAGTTCGTTTGAGGTAACTCCTCAGAGCCCTCACTGGGTATAGTAGCAGTTGATCTGGGTCATCAGTTACGTTACGGTGACTTTTAATCCCGAAGGATTCGAATCTAGGATCAGATACTGTCACATTTTGAGTCTTGGCGATAAACTCCGGGATGAAGACAAGTATTACTTGTCTCCATTCCCTTGAATGAGAGACATCTTGGGAAACATCATGCAGTTTGCTTACCCTTGGACAAGGCCAGAGCTAGCACGAAGACCATCTTACGAGTACGGTGGAGATCTGATGCCTGACGTAACAGTTCATAGGGAGCTCCTTTCAGTGGTCGTAGTACACGAACTACATTCCATGGAGGTGGTCTAACTTCCAGCTGAGGACAGATAAGCTCAAAACTCATATGAGGAAAGACAATTTTAACGATGAGGTAATAACTCCCTTCAGTCTAAAGGTAAGGCTCAAGGCTGAGCAATTAGCCTTTCACCGCCGAGGCTGAGAGGAGTTTTTCCTCCCGAAGGTACATGAGAAACTCCTCCATCACTGGGATTAGTGGCATCGAGAGGAGAGATACCCCTTCCACAACACCAACCACAGAAGACTGCACACTTTCCCTGGTATACTGTAGATGAAAATTCCCAGAGGTACCCAGACAGCCTTTTCCTCTCTTCGCTATGAGGGTCATTGATAGGTTGTTGGATGCTCTTTCTTTGTTGAGTGATCTTCTCACTAGCCAAAACGGGGGGAACAAATACACAATTGTATTGTGCCCCCACTGTTGTTGAAAAGCATTTTGCCAAAGTGCTTGGGAATCCGGTACTGGAGAGCAGTACAGTGGGAGCTTGTTGTTCAGTGATGGTAGGTACATATCCACCGTCAGGGAACTCCACAAAGGCGGGACTTTGTTGACTATTTGATGATTCAAAGACCACTATCTGAGCCACTCTGCTCAGATTGTGAGCACATTCCTCTTGCTCGGAATGAAGCAAGCTGATAGGGACACCAAGTTATTTTCTGATCCTCTTAGTATTTCCACAGTTAAATAGTATAGGTGCTGTGAAAAGGTAACGCCTTGTTTGTTTACAAACGCCACTATCGTGGTGTTGCAGCTCATCAATACCCTGGAGTGACCTGACAGGAGCTGTTGAAACTGTTGGAGAGCCAGAAAAGCTACCCTCATTTTCAGGAGGATTATGTGGAAGTTTCTCTAAGACTCAGACCAGAGCCCAGAAGCTGTGTGATGCAGCCAGTAAGCCCCCAATCATTCTTTATGATGCATCTGAGAAGAGTATCAATTCTGGGGGAAGGGGGGGGGGGAAGAGAAGATCTAATCCTCTGCAATGGCTGATGTCTGATACCCACCACCTCAGATTCATCCTTTGCTCAAGTCCCATGTGGACCAACAGGTCCGGTGGGACCTTGTGCTGAGCCCAGCTGGAGTCCAGCAATCACTGGAGCAATTGTATATGCAGTCGACCATTGGTTACCCGACATTCCAGTGAGGACAGGTGTTCTATTAAACGTAGCTACTGTTACACTGAAAGCGAGTCTCAAAGTAAGAAGGTACTTGCTACCGTCTTCAGTCTCTGTATTCTGTCGTCAGACGGGAATACTTTGCCCACCCTGGTGTCTAGAGGCATCGCTAAGTATATCACTCACTGCGATGGTTGCAGGGAGAACTTCTTGATTCACCACAATCCCCAGATTGCGACAAAACTCGGGATGCCTGTCTCGGTGTTGGAGAAGGATCGTCACCGAGTCTGCTAGGATCAGCCAGTCATCCAAGTATCTTAACAGATGAATGCTGATCCTGTGGGTCCAGATTGACACTAAGGAGAAAACCATTGGGAAATTCTGACGTAATGTGGAGAGGACGGTACACAGCACATTGAACTGGTATCGCCGGTTGTCTATGATGATCCTTAAATACTTTCTTGATGAAGGATAAACTGGGATCTGGAAGTATGCATCCTGCAAATTCAGTGTAATCATGAAGTCCTTGGGTCTGATCACTTGTCTGACTGTGTCTGACGTCTTCATCCTGAACAGAATTTGTTGTACAAACTTGTTCAGGGAGAAGAGGTCAATGACAGGTCTCCAGGCTTCAGACACCTCTACAAGAAAGAATCAACTGTAGAAGCCTGGGGACCAATCTAGAACCTCTTGGAGAGTGCCCTTCTCCAACAGGGTCTGGACTTTGGGACTGAGGGCCTGTTCCTTCACGGTTCCCTTCGTGTGGGTTCGGATGTTGAGTCAAGAGAGGGAGAGATAGCATGAACGGGAAGCGATAACCTCTGCCCCGTGTGTCAACCACCTCTTCCTCCGGCTGTGCAGCATTCTCCCACTGGTGGACAAGTGGGTGGACTGCACTCCCTAGAGGGATCATCCATGTCCAATACCTCTTCCTTCTTTACCTCCTTTACTTCCCTTGCTCTGGTCTTTAGCAAGAAAGGGCTTCTTCGTGGATATATTGGGAGTATCCAAACTTCTGTTGCTCCCTTGATATATAGCAGGCAGAGGTTTCTGAGCTGGAGGGGTCTCGTCATCATTGCCCTTTGGAGAAGGGAGTCCTGGCTGGCCTTTCTCCAGTGCTCTGCTGCCTTCTCAACGTGCTTTGGACCCATTGCTTATTCACTTAATTCTGTACCGAGTAACGCAAAAAACATGTAAAAAATTCAAACACTACGGCTGATGCTCGGAGATAACTTTACGCGACAGCGATCCAACGGATAAGAGCGAGCGATACTGTCCTCATGAGCAGCCTCTCGCACACTCGGCCATCTAGCGGCCGCATAAAGAACCGTCTCGTATCCTCGTATCTCAAATTTGTCTCGCATCTCGGGGCAAAAATTTGCTCGAAACTTTCTGCGTATCTCAAATTTCTCGTCGTATGTTGGGACACTCGTATGTCGAGGTATTACCATAGTGTAGGCCCAAGAGTGATGAGACCCAATCTATGCTGTCTAGGAGAGAATGCTTTCTTTAGCAGCTCCCTCTTAGAAAGTTGCTGAAGCCTAAAATGTAGCAGGTTTATAGTGACCACTAAATTCTGACTAGTGAACGTCGGGCCGCACAATGGACAGCAGGCAAAAATGATGAGCTACCGTCGTGTACAAGGAATGACAAGCTGTTGAACATGAATAGCAAATGGTGCTATTGAGAAGCAACCGTGATAGAGGTAGCTGACAAATCGGGGTCAACCGAATGAATTGGATAAGATTGTTTCGCTCGATATCATGCTCATGATCATGATTGCCTCCTTCTACCACTTGGCCTAATGTGAGCTTCTGAGAGTCCCATTCGTGATTGCGCACGTCTCCCATGTGGGCGCCTCACGTAAACATCTTGCCCGAGAGCGTCTTGCTTCAAGCACGAGCACCTCGCACAAGAGCTACTTGCTCATGAGAGCGAGTGTCTCGCACAAGAGCATGAGCATCTCGCATAAGAGTGCGAGCGTCCTGTATAAGACTCGCTCTAGAGCATCTCTCTTGAGAGCGAGTGTTTCACACAAAAGCAAGAGCATCTCACTACAGAGCTTCTAGCACGAAAATGACAAATTCGGAGATAATTTGTATTTTTCCTAGCCATACAAACCTTAGCTATTTACATTGGGTTTACCTTTTAGCGTAGCTGAAATGGCGAGCCATTAGATTTTAACGAGGGTGTATTAACCCCCGCGCTAGTTAGCAGGGGGGTAGGGGATTGGTAGCTAGCTACCCCTCCCCCCCTCACACACCGGTGAACTGCTTCACTTCACTTAGAGGTAGGACTTGACTTGGGGGACAGGGCTGGCAGGCAAATATGTGTAAATAGCTAAGGGTTGTATGGTTAGGAAAAATACAAATTATCTCCGAATTTGTCATTTGTTCCGTAACCGAAATACAAACCACGCTATTTAAATTGGGTGACTTACCCCTTAGGAAGGGTGGAAAGTCCCCAGCCATAGTGGCTTTGGCTTTACCCGGGGACTCAGAATCCGAGTGAGTCGCACTCGAGAAAAGGAGTCCCTGCACCTCACAAGTTCCTTGCTCCGCAAGGAACCGTGTGGCCTACATAAGCTTGTGTGTGAAGGAAGAAGTGTGACCTGTCCTAGGCAGTTGACCTGGTGTTCCAGAAGGAACTCTGGGTTAGGACGTTCCCAAAACCACCTCGTCAGGGTATGGGGGACGCGACAGTATTGACTCAATACTCGGAACACAAGGAAGCATGGTTTACCTGCAGAGGTTTGAGGTCAGCTATGCAGAGACCAGGATGCTGCTTCCCCAGTAGAGGGGACGATGAAGAAAGAAGTAAGGGTCAGACATACTTCTTTCGTTCATGCAGACTAAAACCTGATAACAATGCCCTCAACCTTCTGCTACCTGTCCAAAAAGGAGCCTGAGGTTAGACCAGCTGTTGTGTAGCCACCACAGAGCGATAGAAACATATCGATACTCCTGTGGTTCACGTCCTGCAGGAAGCGGGCTGCGAAGGTCATTAGACGCTTCCAGACTCCAGCTTGTAGCACCTGCGTCACAGAGTAGTACTACTCGAAGGCGAGGGATGTTGCGATGTATCCGACATCGTGCTGTAGGGCGACGTGACGGGGGAGGGTCTGGATTCAGGTCGAGATGAATGTCCTTGAGTCCGAGCTGAAGAGGTATACTGGTGACTCTCCCCTGTGTCCTTCCTGTGCTCCCAACCCGGCTGCACGTGAGGACAATGTGCCTCGATTCCTTTACTGGCAAGAAGGAGAAGGTTTGGGTCATCTGATACAGAATGGTGACTCGAAATCTTAAGGAGTTGGACCGAAGGGCCGGGACCCCAAGATTCTGAGTCTAGCAAACAACTCAGGAGCGAACCTGAATGTTGCCTTCCCCTATTCCTTAGAAAGGGCGGAGTCGTACGAGACCAAGAAGATTGCTTACACACTGGCCGAGGCCAGAGTGAGCAGGAGCACCGTCCCCCAAGACGGAATACGAACAGAGGCCTGACGTAATGGTTCTTGAGATCTCTTAAGGGACTAAAAAGTTCGAACCATGCTCCATGGAGGAGGTCTCACTCCGACTGGGGGAAGGGACGTTCGCAGCTTCGCATGAGCGAAGAAAGGTCCAGCGGGAAGGAAAATTCTATTCCTTTCAGCCGAGAGCGGAAAGGAGTTTCCTCCTGCCGAAAAGCAATAACTCCGTTATTGCTGGAGAAGAGGCCTCAAGGGAAGAGGCATCTCTCCCACGACACCAACCACAGAAGACTCTCCACTTCACCTGGTAGACCACTGCGGATGACTATCGCAGGTGACGCGACCTCCGCTCCGCGACCGTAGCGGGTTGTCTCTTCTCAAGGAGGCAGCGTAGTGTCTTCAGGCATGAAGCTGAAGCGATGCCACGGTTCGTGAAAGATGTTGTAGTGTGGTTGTTTGAGTAGCCTGTGCCGTGGGAGAAGCTCTCCCGGGAGTTCTGTCAGGGGAAGCAGAGGGACCGGAAACCGTTCCGCGTACAGTGAGCCCTCGCTACTTCGCGGTTCGACCATCGCGGATTCACCACTTCGCGGATTTTTTTCATAACCCATGTATATACATATATCGCGGATTTTCCGGAAATTTCGAAAATACAGCGATGTGACCGATGGTGCGAGATTGGAGAAAGTAAGGAAAATTGAATCATGATTGATTTTCAATATAAATGAAACTTTGAGGAGCAACAAAGATATCATTTGTTAGAGAGATAGAGAGAGGTAAGGAATGGGAGGTAGTGAAAAGTAGCCCACAGAGAGAGAGAGAGAGAGAGAGAGAGAGAGAGAGAGAGAGAGAGAGAGAGAGAGAGAGAGAGAGAGAGGTAGAGAGAGAGAGAGAGAGAGAGAGAGAGAGAGAGAGAGAGAGAGAGAGAGAGAGAGAGATAGAGGGGGGTTTAAATGTAATAAACAAAAAAATTTGATAGGTTATAACACATTGGTGCTTATGTAATATCAACTGTATACTGTAGACGGTTTGAATAAGTTAAGAAATTGTATAAACGATACTTTGTTAGTGTATTCGTACACTCTCGAGCGGCAGCTAGACGTCAGCTGATCTAATCACAGCCAAAAGTAAAACAAAAAGAAGTCAACAATACTCGATTTTTAAAACACACCCAAAATTTAAAAACAAAAGTACACGCTTTCTTAATGTGCATTTAACTATTTAAAGAGTAGCAATTTTCTAGAATAAGATGATGTTTCCCAAAAAATGGAGTTTTTATGATAAAACAAAGTTTTATGAATACTTACCTGGCAGTTATATATATATAGCTGAGTCTCTGACTGCGGCAGAATTTAATCGAAAATCGCGGCAACCGCCTTGTGGTGGTTGTGTGGTTAGATGGTTAACAACCCTTACAGGGTGGTACTTGGAATCATTCCCATTTTCTGTTCCTCAGATTATCTCTGCCGGCCGGATCGACAACATCGTTGGTCCGCCTTTCAGAGTTTTTCGGATCGCTTTCCCTTCATCGCCTTTTTGGACTTTGTTTTTGGTGAAGTACACTGTGTTGGGATTTGGCAATCGTGTTGTTTTTGTTTTTTTGTCTTTTTTCCTTTATTATCATGAGTGAGAAAATTCATTATCGTGTTTGTGCGAATGATATTTGCAAGGTGAGGTTGCCGAAACTTTCGGTTGACCCTCACACTATCTGTATGGGTTGCAGGGGTTTTGAATGTGCTTTAGATAATAAGTGCAAGGAATGCGAGGTTTTAAGTGATAATGATTGGTTAGCTATGCAGCGCTATGTGCGCAAACTTGAGATTGATAGAGTTAGAAGAGCTAAATCAAAGTCAAAGTCTGCTAGTGAGCCTAGCTTAGATTTATCTATTGACCCTTTGCTTGTAACCCCTTTGGAAGGTATTCCTTCCCCAAATGTAGTGACTCCTGCCCCTTCTACAGGACCTGTGCCTACGGATGACCCTGGGTATGCTAAATTAGCTGCTGAATTGGAGTCCGAGAACAGCATCAAAACGTGGGGAAAGGACGAGAATATCCACTCCCATCAAGAGGTTCCATAGGTCAACACCCATTGCCGGTCTAAACGTTCCGCTGGTCCCATAGGGCCAGAAAGTCCGGTTAATCGTTGCTTTGAAACCACCAGAACTTGGGCCGCCTCACAGGGAACCTATCCTGAGGCGACCGTTCGGGACCTTAGACAGGTCAATGAGGAAAAGAGACCCAGGAAACGTTTCAAGGTAGGGCTGAAAGCTCTGCTTGACTGAGAACAGGTACTGCGACTCTCCTCAGCCTTGCCACAGTCAACTGAAGGGAAGGCTCGGAGAAGGAGGCAACAGCATCTGGTGTCCCCAGGCGGTAACCCATCCAAGTACTGACCAGACCCAACGTTGCTTAACTTCGCTGATCGGACGAGAAGCGGTGTTTCCAACGTGGAAAGGCCGTTGATTCAATATCATGGCTAGATACTCCAGATGTTGAGGCAGAAGTAGAGAAGGCTCCTAGCAAATTACCATGATCCCCCACTCATGGTAAGGACCCGGAAGCTTGTCCCGGCGTTGAAAAAGGTCGAACCCGAGCCTACCGGAGTTGACCAGACCTCAAAAAGGCGAAGGAGGCGGAAGCCTGCTCCTGAGCGGCCATGAGGAAAGCAGGGAGAGTTCTCTGGGGAAAAACCTGCGATGCCGTGGCGGGATCGCCACACCGCATCTTAAGTAGGAAAACCTGTAGTCTAGGCTGAATTCCAAGGGCTTCCTGGAAGATGGATGGAATGGAAACTGAAAGTACCCGTCCTTCCGATCCAGGGCCTAAGGAGTCCTGTTGCCTCGTTACCAGTCTGATCGATTCTGCTGTTCCACGCTGGACGAAGTTTGTTCGACAAACTTGATCAGAGCTGAGAGGTGGACGACAGAATTCCCGTCTCAGATGCTTTCCTACGAGAAAGGATCGACTGAAGAAGCCGGAGGGTGAACCCGTCAACGACCATATGGAGGACCTTCTCCTAAGGCCTGGATCATTCTGCCCAAACGGGCAAAACTCTTGCTGACCCCATGGCATAGAGGTTCAGTGACACTGAATTCGCTGACAGAGACGGAGAGATGATAAGAGCGAGGCGCGATATCCTTGGCTGATCACGGAGATTGTGCAGGAATCTGCATCGGGAAGCCGTTATCCGTATGAGTAACCTTAGGCATCCTCCCAGCATGAGACCTGCAAGGGGGGGTTGCCAATCCTAGAGTTTGTGAACTCTGCCGCTCCCTCTAGGATTATGCCCCCCCGGGAGAGCCACCCATGCTACCTGTCCCTGACAGGAGGGGACTGCTATAGGACACCTTGCCTTAGCTGCCGTAGCCGGTCCGATAACTTAGGCCGACGAGGCTGAAAGAAGAGGCGCTGGAGGCCTGCAGGGTCTGGAAGAAAGCGCCTCGGAGGAGTGAAAACGGAAGTCGACTTCCTCCGCACAACCGCTGTCCATGTCTCTGTCCTTGGGCACAAACAAGCTCTTCCCAAGGATGGAAGAGTGTTTGAGCTTGTCGACATCCACGGATGAGACACCCGAGAGGAAGCCCTCGGTCACTGCGTCTAGATGGTCCAACATCGAGCTTGCCCGCAAGTTGGAAACTTGGCGATGAAACGCCAAGGTGCTTGAGCCCGAGAGGAGGAAAGTACCCATGATCTTCCTGGAGCTTTCTTGTACAAAACCTCGGGTCGCAACCGAGGAGGGAAAGGACCTGGAAAGTCCCTTCCACGAGATGGAGAAGACGGAGAAATCTCGAACGGAAAGCTCCCTGGCAAGACCCTTCCAGGGAATGACGAGGAAGGGCTAACCCAGGTTCTGGAAAGAAGAATGTTGCTCAGACCTCCCTAAAGATTCTTCCTGCTCTTGCATGTGCCATGCCCTGCATTTACGGGGTGAAGACTGTATTCTGGAAATATGCTCCAGAAGGCTCGCCATATTGCGAAACCCCGACGGGAATCGTGGTCGCAATCGCCCTGGCGCTCGCGCGAAAGTAAATTAATGGTTTGCGCGTGACCGAACGTGGAAGCGCCCGTGCGCGGACACGCGCAGCAGGAGGGCGAGAGCTGGTGGTCGGAATCCAAAAGTTCACAGGCGAGCGATGACCCGCAGGCGACCAATGGATACTGCAGGAATCAAGCCGGCGTTCGCGCGATGGAAACAGTAGGCTCGCGTGATGGAACACCGCTGGTTCGCGCGACGTAACACCTTCGGTTCACGCGATGGAAACCGTAGGCTCGCGTGATGGAACACCGCCGGTTTGCGCGACGTAACACCTTCGGTTCGCGCGATGGAACACCGTCGGTTCGCGCGATGGAACACCGTCGGTTCACGCGACGGCATTGGTCCGCGCGATGGAATACTGTTGGTTCGTGCGCGGGCGCGCGGGTACGTGGGCGCGCGGGCGAGCGCAGGCGCGTAGGCGGGCGATGGCTTGTTGACGAGCGATCGAGCGATGGCCCGCAGACGAGTGAAGGCGCGTTGGCAAGCAATGGCGCGTCGGCAAGCGACGGCACGTTGGCAAGCGGTGGTGCGTTAACAAAACGCTAGCGCGCAGACGAAGAATCGCGCGGGCGCGTAGGCGATCACTGACGCGTAAGAGACTAGGGATGGTTAGCGCGCATCGCACTAAACAGAAGGCGCGCAGGTGCATCAGGAAGGTGAGCGCTGAAGCGAGCTGTCAATCAGGCGATCCTGGACGGTCAGGAAAAACGTTGGCGCCCATGGAGCGTGGCAGGAAAGGGCACGCAGATGTGCGCTGGCGATGAAGAAAGCTGGCACACAGAAGGACAGAAGTAAAGGTGAGCGCTGGCGAGCAGGAGGAAGATCTACGGCAAGACTCAGCTACCGGAGATCGTGGTCTACAGCAGGCGAGCGCTAGATCGCTACTGATGGTGTCCAGGGGACCTGACATGCGTGGCAGATCGATGGCGATCATTGACGTGCAGGAGATCGCTGACGAGCAGGCGAACGTTGACGCGTCTGTGGTCGCTGGCGAGCTGGTGATCGCTGGCGAGCAGAAGGCAACGCGTGGAATCCTGTGCGTAGAAGAAGAGTCCTTGTCCAAGACCTGAACTGAAGTTCTAGATTGCGCGGGCGAACGTGGGCACACAGGGTGCGTACAGGAACTGGAAGCGCAACAGGAACAGCAGCGACGATCATCAGGAGAGCGCCGACGAACAGGAGAGCGCTGGCGAACAGGAGAGCACTAGCGATCAGGAAAAAACGCTGAAGAGCAGGAGAGCGCCTGTGCGCTAACACTTGATCAGGAGAGCGCTTGTGCGCTAACACTGAGCTGGAGAGAACTCTGCAGAAGGGCACGCAGGGGAACCCTGACATGCAAGGGAAGTACCCCGTGGGAGGCAACCCTTTACCCCGAAGGGACCGTTGTCCGTCGGAAGACCGATGTCCGTCGGAAGACCATTGTCCGTCGGAAGATCGTTGTCCGTCGGAAGACGAGGTCAAACTGCTGTCCATCTGCACCAGGGGTGGAAGGTCAAGAAGAAGGAGCTGCAGGCTGCATACGGAGATTCAAAAAGGCGCCTCTTAGCACCCTTATAGGGAGATGGGAGGCCCTTACGACGAAGCGGACGGCGAAGGCGGCCAACAGCAACAACAGCAGAAGAGTCCTCCGAAGAGGAGTCTCTATGAGTGTACTCTCTCGCGAACGAAAGAGAAACACTTCGTAGAAGAGACGGGTCAGCCAGTGACCTAAAAAGAAGAGGGGCTGCTGCAGTTGCTCAGCCCCTTGAGAGTAACTGCAGGTGAGACCGCTCAGCATCAAGAGCATAGTCGCAGGAAAAAAAGGCAAGAGAAGAACCCCCCAAAGGGGAAAAACTCAAGCCTGAACAGGAAAACTTCCATCGGAAGGAAAGTTACCCACCCAAGGAGGCGAGCCTCCTGAGAGTTCTAAAATGAACTGGAGAGCTGTCAATCGTCATGGGAATACTTCCAGGAGAAGGAGACACGCCCCTGACGAAGATCTATAGGGGAGGCAGCAACAGCCGAATCCCCAGGCCTCAACAAGACAGCTCACTCCGTTGTCACATTACAGAAACGATCTAGATCGGTAACTGTGAAAAATAAAAAAAAAAATCATTAGTACACATTCATTCCCCCGGGAAGGCTCCGAAGAGGAATCCCGAGGGAAAGGAAAAACAAGAATTACACAACAGGCACGTGCCCTCACAACCACTTACACTCATGGAAGGAGAGCTGTAACCAACACAGAATTATAACAATTATAATTATGTAACTATGTAATTGTGTAATTTAAAAATGAATGAACACTACAGAAAGAACGAAAACCCCGAAAGGAATCGTTCGACAAAGCTGAAAAACCAACAAATACAATTAGATTCATAAACTAATTGAGACAAAACGTACGGCGTAGCAACCCCACCCACACTGGAAGGAAGCTACTCAGGCGTAGTAAAAGGGTGAACGACCTCAAAGAGAGAGAGAGAGAGAAAGACCTAAGTCAAACTCGGTCGCGACCCATAAAATTACACTATGGTGGCCTAACTGCCGAGGGCTCCACGGAGATATCGTACACTACACACAAGCACAAACTCTGAAAAGGAAACTTACTGATTTCTATACTCAAATATATACATAAACACGAAAAAATGTTTACATATATATTGAGTAAAAGAAAAGTAAGTGATTAAGTAAAGACAAAACAAACAATGGCTGCCAAGCGAGGACAAAGACAGAGATGTCTGTCCATGTCCGAGCCAAAAGTGAAAGTGAAAGTGTGTGAGGGGGGGAGGGGTAGCTAGCTACCACTCCCCTACCCCCCTGCTAACTAGCACGGGGGTAATACACCCTTGTTAAAATCTAATGGCTCTCCATTTCAGCTATGCTAAAAGGTAAACCCAATGTAAATAGCGTGGTTTGTATTTCGGTTACGGAACAAGTATGTTTTACACAAAAGTACAAGCGGTTCACTCATAAGAGTGTGCATTTAGTTCAAGATTGTGAGCTTAAGCCTCTCGATATGAGCTTTTAACTCTTGATCAAGAGTGTCTAGCCTGGTATACAGGCTTGTAGCTCGTGATCATGAGTGTCCAACTTGCTACCAAAATCGTCTCGCTTGCGATCACGAGTGTAGTTCGTGATCTAACTACAAGACCTAGCGATCATGATCATAGGAGTCTTGCTCGTGACCGTGAGAGTGTCTCTCATGATCGTAATTATTACAATTACGATTTCGTTTGCTGTTATTGATGATGATGATGATGATGACGATACAGTGAACCCTCGTTTATCGCGGTAGATAGGTTCCAGTCGCGGCCGCGATAGGTGAAAATCCGCGAAGTAGTGACACCCTATTTACCTATTTATTCAACATGTATATTCAGACTTTTAAAACCTTCCCTTGTAAGTAGTACTGTTAACAAACTACCCTTTAATGTACAGAACACTTAATGCATGTACTACAGTACCCTAAACTAAAACAGGCACAAATATTAAAGGTGATTTTATATCATGCATTTCCTAAACACGCTAAAAAGCACGATAAAAAATGGCAACCAATGTTTTGTTTACATTTATCTCTGATCATAATGAAGAAACAAACTGGAGGTAGAGCTTTGCTTATTACCCAGACATATTTCCCATACTTTTCCCTTAGAACTACATCACATCTTCCTACTTTATATATATATATATATATATATATATATATATATATATATATATATATATATATATATGTGTGTGTGTGTGTGTGTATATATATATATTTATATGTATACACATATACATACCTACATATATACATAAATACATACATACATATATATATATATATTACTGTATATATATGGGTTATGGAAAAAATCCGCGAAGTGGTGAATCCGCGATGGTCGAACCGCGAAGTAGCGAGGGTTCACTGTATAGACTGCCCAATTAAGTGAGGCAGTTATAGCAGATTGTGCCAGTGTTGCGTCTGTCAGAGAGTTGTGGCACTGGCCTGGAAGGACTGTTGGCCCTTGTGTGGACAAAGAGGTCCACACATAAACAAATATTGGTATTGGGGTGCGGGTAATTTTAAGTTTGTTAGGGTTTTATATGAATGGTGTTACGTTTTTTGGTATATTTATGACTTTAATGATTTGTTTTACGTGTAATTATTTTGGTTGTGGGTGGTTTCTATGTTAAGCTTATTTTGAATGCAGAATTTTTTTGCGTTTTAGTTTGTAAGGAAATATAGTTTTAAGGATATGTTTTGTTTTGATTTTTGTCCTTTTGTCCAAGAGTCTCGCTGCTGATAACGTAAGGGGAAAGTTTGTTTTGTGGAGACCATTGTCAGTAAGTGTGATTCAGGGTGTGGGGGTTGTTTTGCAACGTCCCGCCACAGTGCGTTCTCAATGGTTGAGGAAAGAGTATTGTCGCAATCAAGATCACTATCTTGCTCGCAATCATGAGCGCTAACTTGAGCGTCTGGTTCACGATCACAAGTGTCTACCTCGTGATCATGACTATAAAACGCTCGTAATCGAAACCACGAGCGTCATAAGCTTGCAAATGTGAGTGCATGACTCACAATCTTGAGCGTGAACGTAAACATGCACAAAAGTTGTGCAAAGACTCTCCCTTGGAAGGGAAAATCTTACCCTTGAAGGCGAACTTCTGAGCAGCATTCTGTTTCCTTCCAACAAGTTCTATCTCAAAGGAAGGTTAATATAAGGTGTTGCTAGAGAAAAAAGCCAAGGCTTAATTCTGAGTTGTTCCCCAAGGGATTTCCCGTAACAGGAATTCTGCCGGAGTAATCCCCCGAAGAGGAAACCGAACACGTGTTCTACTTCAAGAAAAAAATCGAGAATAGGATCACCTACGATCTCGTGATTGTAGCGATCTCTGTAGCAATCAATGATTGTCACAAAAAACACAAAAACACCCTTATGGGTGTCTAACATCTGGTTGTCGCGAATGACAACCTGACCGACCAGGAAGACAAGGTGATGAATCTCGCCCCTGCGATCGTTGAACAGAATAAATTCTGAACTCATCATTGGATTGTCACAAATGACATCCTGACTGACCAGGAAGAAGAGCCGATTAGACTCGCCCCTGCGATCATTGAACAGAAGAAAATTCTGTTCATATCATTAAAATGTTGCAAACGACATCCTGATCAACCAGAAAGACAAGGTGATGAGTCTTGTCCCTGCGATCGTTAAGAAGGAAGATCCGTTAATTCAGTGATTGTCAAACAAGCTGTTGGTTGATGATCATAATTGATCCCGCAATCCTCAAAAGGCGGAAGCTGCATACACACTGAAGCAATGACTGTAGGGAGAGAGAGATAATTGCGGAACGTTAGGAGACGACGAGATTGGAAGAAGGCGAGAAGACTCGTCGTCAGCAGAAGTCGTAGGATGGGCAAACGTGAGTACACCTAGTTGACCGCTAAAATATCAGCCGCAGCCACAGTCACCGACTTCACCCCCGATGTCGTCATGAAGCGCTGAGGAAAAATAAATAGAGGATTAAAAGTTCCTCCCTCAGAAGGGGAAAGAATAAACCCAACCTGCAAATGGGAAAGGAAACCCCCAAGAGGAAACGTCAGCACAGAGAAATCCTCCGATAACTCGTAGAACGAACATCAACATCTGAAATCGTCACATTATCCTGTAATGGAGTATCGTGTAGAAGCCAAAGTCATACCTGTAAAAAAAAGAATGGGCGTAAAGCATTAGTGGTAAATGGCTAAGCCTTGAAGGGAGAGGGAGGAGACATACTCTCTCTCTCTCTACCAGTCAAAAGCAAAAAGTGACGTGGTTCACTGAACCGTGAGTAGATATAGGTGGCTGGGTAGCCCCCTCCCACCCCCACTACCTACCCACTGCAGTGGTTAGGTAGGGTTGCAACCTCGCACTTAAAATCTAATGGCTGCCTTCCAGCTACACTAGAAGTAATATCCAAATAAATAGCGGAAGGTTTGTTAGTGTGAGAACAAAGCTGGTTTGCTTTCTTCAGAATAAGTAGTCCAAACTTAATGCAGCTTTTCTGGTTAATGTTCTACCAAAAATGACAAATTCGAAGATAATTTGTATTTTTCCTAACCATACAAACCTTAGCTATTTACATTGGGTTTACCTTTTAGCGTAGCTGAAATGGCGAGCCATTAGAATTTAACGAGCGTGTATTACCCCCGCGCTAGTTAGCGGGGGGGGGGGGGGGTAGGGGAGTGGTAGCTAGCTACTCCTCCCCCCCCTCACACACCGGTGAAGCTCACTTTCACTTAGAGGTAGGACTTGTCTTGGGGGACAGGGCTGGCGGGCAAATATGTGTAAATAGCTAAGGTTTGTATGGTTAGGAAAAATACAAATTATCTTCGAATTTGTCATTTGTTCCGTAACCGAAATACAAACCACGCTATTTACATTGGGTGACTTACCCCTTAGGTAGGGTGGAAAGTCCCCAGCCATACTGGCTTTGGCTTTACCCGGGAACTCAGAATCCGAGTGAGTCGCACTCGAGAAAAGGAGTCCCTGCACCTCACAAGTTCCTTGCTCCGCAAGGAACTGTGTGGCCTACATAAGCTTGTGTGTGAAGGAAGAAGTGTGACCCGTCCTAGGCAGTTGACCTGGAGTTCCAGAAGGAACTCTGGGTTAGGACGTTCCCAATACCACCTCGTCAGGGTATGGGGGACGCAACTGTATTGACTCAATACTCGGAACACAAGGAAGCATGGTTTACCTGCAGAGGTTCGAGGTCAGCTATGCAGAGACCAGGATGCTGCTTCCCAGTAGAGGGGATGATGAAGAAAGAAGTAAGGGCCAGACATACTTCTTTTGTTCATGCAGACTAAAACCTGATAACAATGCCCTCAACCTTCTGCTACCTGTCCAAAAGGGAGCCTGAGGTTAGACCAGCTGTTGTGTAGCCACCACAGAGCGATAGAAAACGTATCGAAACTACTGTGGGTCACGCCCAGCAGGAAGCGGGCTGCGAAGGTCATTAGACGCTTCCAGACTCCAGCTTGTAGCACCTGCGTCACAGAGTAGTATTACTCGAAGGCGAGGGACGTTGCGATGTATCCAACATCGTGCTGTAGGGCGACGTGACGGCGGAGGGTCTGGAGTCAGGTCGAGATGAATGTCCTTGAGTCCGAGATGAAGAGGTATGCTGGTGACTCTCCCCCGTGTCCTTCTTGTGCTCATAACCGGCTGCAACTGAGGACAAACTGCAGCTGTTCTCAAAGCTAACCTCTCGATTCCTTTACTGGCGAGCAGAAGGTTTTGGGACATCAGATACAGAATGGTGACTCGAAGTCTTGAAGGAATTGGACCGGAGAGCCGGGACCCCAAGATTCTGAGTCTAGCCAACAACTCAGGAGCGAACCTGAACGTTGCCTTCCTCCATTCCTTAGAAAGGGCGGAGTCATACGAGACCAAGAAGATTGCTTACACACTGGCAGCAGCCAGAGTGAGCAGGAGCCCCAAGATGGAATACGATCCGAGGCCTGACGTAAAGGGTCATGAGAAGATCTCTTAAGGGACTAAAAAGTCCGAGCCATGCTCCAAGTTGGAGGTCTCACTCCGACTAGGGCAGGGACGTTCGCAGCTTCGCATGAGCGAGGAAAGGTCCAGAGGGAAGGAAAAAGTTATTCCCTTAAGCCTGAAGGTCAGGGAAAGGCTGAGCGACAGGCTTCATTGCCAAGAGCGGAAAGGAGTTTCCTCCCGCCGAAAGGCAATAAGATCGTTATTGCTGGAGAAGAGGCCTCAAGGGAAGAGGCATATCTCCCACGACATCAACCACCGAAGACTCTCCACTTCGCCTGGAAGACCCCTGCGGATGACTATCGCAGGTGACGCAACCTCCGTCCCACGACTGTAGCGGGTTGTCTCTTCTTGAGGAGGAAGCGTAGTGTCCCCAGGCATGAAGCCGAAGCGACGCCCCGGCTCGTAAAGGGATTTTGACGAAGGAAAAATCTATTTCTGGGCGAGAGACCTGTGCCGTCCAGTGAAATGCTCCTTAAGCACCATTTCAAAGGAATATAACTGCTAATATTACCAGAGAAAAAATGTAAAGGAATGCTAGGTTGAACTAGCTCGCTCACCTAATGGTGTCGGTATAGACTGGGGCGAAATACCAGAGGTCTCGTACCATTTAGATTTCTCCTCTTCGAAATCCCCCAATAGTGAGGTGCCGTTCAACCTCCCCTGCCTCGCAGACCAGTACTACTAACTCAACCCACGCTTGCCCATCACTCCTTTCAAGCACCTGTTTGATATGGGTCCGAGTGTTTTGTTTCGTGTGTTTCGTTGGATTTATCATCAACTTTCTCTCGATGGCCGGTTCCCAAGATGCCCCATCGAAGTTGGGTGCCTTATCCATGGGTTTTTGGCGAGATTGGGCAGTGTCATCTTTGTTTTTGTTATTTGGAAGTGTTTGTGTGTGAGCGGCGTCCCCGTTCTTTCTTTCGCCTCTGCCCTTTGTCTCGTTAGTTCGTCCGTCTTTTATATTCGTTCGATCCTTTAGGAGTTTTTTCCTTATATTCATTTGGTACACCAACTTTGTGCTTTCATGTAGCAATATTCATTTGGTACACCGACTTTATGCTTTCATATAGCATTTATTTTGTGTTATCCTGTGGTATCGGTGTTGGCGTTTCATCAGGAGTGGGTTATGTTGGTGTGCCTGCATTCGTGCGTGTTGGTGGATAGCGTCAACATTGAGATTGTTTCGCTAGTTCTAGGAGCTTTAATTTCGACCATCTCACTTATTATTAGTAAAACCTTTTGTTTTATTACGCTCCACCTAGTTTTACGTTTGGTTCGAGTGGGACTCTCGCGTATTTTGTTGTTTTTACTGTTCGATCTACCGCTTCAGTAACTGGGTTGGTGCCCCTGCTTTCCATCTGCTGGTGGCGTCGTGCTTCCTCCCCTACCACTCGCCCGAGTCCCTCTCTCGCCATATTTTTTCTGCGTGCCTAACCTTACTTACGTGGTTTCGCTTTTAATTCATTAATTATTTTTGTGTATTTGTGCATTGATATTATATTTATTGCTTGCTCCGTTGTGATCATATTTTTGGGATTTTCATGTCATGATTGGGGGATCTCCAGTTGGTAGCCCTGTCTACCACTGCGCACTGGCGATTTCCCTGTACCATTACACCCCCCCCAACAAGTTGGGGAGGTTATTCCATCCCCCCCCCCCTTCAGTGTGCACCCTTCCTCTCACTCGATGGTTGTTGGTTATGATTTACGGGTCAAGTATGCTTGTACCTCAGTCTTCCATCAACGTTCCGACATATTGAGGACTGAGTATACCAACGGGGTATGACTTAGTCTCATTCATTCATACCGGGCGGTTTCGTCTCCCCCCTCCCGTCGCCATCGGTCGGGGAGGGGGAAGGCCGGGACCACCGGGGACTATCACACGTGATTAGTCGGTATATCTGCACCTTGGTGTAACCTTGCTTTTAATTACGGTTGTTAGAATGAGCACTTATATTAGGAGTGTCCTCCCCTACGGTACCTCATGCTATTATCGTCCGTATAGGACTTATTATATCCCATATCATTATTTTATATTCTACATGAATCATTACCTTTGTCCCGGTACCTCAGGTAAGGTAGGGGGGGGTTCCACTGGCTCCCCCCGCGCTCTCCCGTTGTACCCTCCCGTCATCAGACATCGGAGCCGCCGAGCTCTTAACTACATGATCGGTTGACACTGACACGGTTTTGATTAATATCCTCCCTCCGGGAGCCCTATTCATTACAGACATTAGTTTTTGATCATAATTGGCGTTTTCTATTTATGTACTTTAAGGATGTATCTTGGGTACTTTAAGTTTACTTTAAGTTACTTTAAGTTTACTTTAAGTTTACTTACCAACCCTGTTCCCCGGCCACGGGGGCCCCGGAACTAGTTATGATTATATATTAATCACTGTTTTTTGCATCCTTTTTCATACCCGGCTCTGCCGGATTGCTATTGGAATAGTCTCAGTTCTCTGCATGTTTAGTCTAAGGCTATACATTTATTTTATTAACTGGCAGGTCCCGGACCCTCCGGGACCCCTTATAGAGAAACTAGTAGATGCTCATGGACTATTCCTTTTACAGGTGGTCCGTTGCCGGATGACAGCCTGCGCGGCCGTCCTTCACCAGCCTTGCGGCCATGCTGTCTGTCGGTCCCACGCGGACTGTGGGATCCAGATGGACGATATTTTGGTATGGCACCCTGACAACTGCCTTATCTGTTATGACCTTATCTCCACCCTCGCTTCAGATTCGGTGAGCCTCTTTCAGTCATTTTTGTATTTACTTCCCTTCACTGGGCGACATCAATATGATAGATAATCATTGACTTCTGTTATGAATCTTCGGGTTCATTTATCATTTTGTCCTCGGGTTTGCTAACCTTATCCCCGTTCTTTCAGAGTTCCCAGGCGGTTAAAACTTCAGCAAGAGCCACTTTGAAATTGTGGGTAGGCGGCTTCGCCCGTAACGTAAAGGCCAGGAAGCCCTACGTCCTCTCAGAAGATTATTGTAGACTTATCTACCCGAACGCAAAATCTTCGGCAGCAGTGCCTAGGCAAGTGGCGGCTCCTATAATTGCTGACATTGCGGAAATCGTAGAACTCAATCTCGTCCAGGATACAGACATCCCTGACGACCCGGACCCCATTGAAGACAATGTTACGGCTCTGACCTTAGACATAGAGCCCATGGTTTTTGACGAACCTGACACAGGTAAGGTTGTAAGTGAGGCAGGTGGGTCTGGCGCTAAGACCTCTCTTCTTAGCCCCTCTTTTTCTCCAACTTCTAATAATTTTTCCTTTCTTGGTTTTGAAGGGAACCACGAATCCTCCCCAAGATCGCTCTCGGTTCCTGCCAAGGTCAAATCTCAGAAAAGACCTTTAGTGAGGACTCGTCGGAATCCTACACTACCTGGATCATCGAAGCCCAAGAAGGCTCCGCGGCACAGGGATTGAGCCCAGAAAAAGATGTTGCAGTGTGGTTGTTTGAGTAGCCTGCGCCGTGGGAGAAGCTCTCCCGGGAGTTCCGTCAGGGGAAGCAGAGGGTCCGGAAACCGTTCTGCGCATAGTCCCAGTGGAGCTCTCAGGGCCATTGAAAGGTTGACAGACAACCTGGTCTTGTTGAGACCCATTCTCAACAGACAACAAAGGAGGGAAGACGCAGGCGTCGATGTTGTCCCACCATCACCGTAATGCATCTTGCCAGAGTCTCGGGGTCTGAGACTGGGGGGAAGAACAGCGGAAGCTTGAGGTTCCAAGCTGTCGCGATCAGGTCCCCCAGACCTGGACTTGCTGGTTACTCAAGGCCAAAGACCCCAAGGTACACTCTCTCTACGAGGCTCTGCTCGGATAGTCGGAGAGAACATTCCTCTGCCCGGAATGAGAGAGCCGAAGGTGGTATTGAGAGTATCTCAAATCATCTCAGTATCTCTACTGCAAGATGCGAAGGTGTGAAAATGCGTCCCCTGCTGGTTAGAACACGCCAGAACCATGAAGTCGATGCGCACGGAGCGACTTGGCAAGAGCTGTAGGATCTGTAGAGGGGCCAGACTACGGCCCCTAAGCCTGCCTGAATGAAGGAGAGGTATCCTTCAGGTCCTGACCATAGGCCTGGACTGGAACATGCCCCCCCCCCTCTTTCTTTGACGAGTCCGAGAACAGCATAAAAAATGTGGGGAAAGGACGCGAATATCCACTCCCATCAAGAGGTTCCATAGGTCAACACCCATTGCAGGTCTAAACGTTCCGCTGGTCCCATAGGGGCCAGAAAGTCCGGTTAATCGTTGCTTTGAAACCACCGGAACTTGGGCCGCCCCACATGGAACTTATCCTGAGGCGACCGTTCGGAACTATAGACGGGTCAATGAGGAAAAGAGAACTAGGAAACATTCCAAGGTAGGGCTGAAAGCTCTGCTTGACTGAGAACAGGTACTGCGACTCCCCTCAGCCTTGCCACAGTCAACTGAAGGGAAGGCTCGGAGGAGGTGGCAACAGAATCTGGCGTCCCCAGGCGGTAACCCATCCAAGTACCGACCAGAACCGACGTTGCTTAACCTCGCTGGACGGACGAGAAGCGGGGTTTCCAACGTGGTAAGGCCGTTGACTCAATATCATGGCAAGATACTCCAGATGTTGAGGCAGAAGAAGAGAAGGCTCCTAGCAAAATACCATGAATCCCCACTCATGATAAGCATCCGGAAGCTTGTCCTGGCGCTGAAGAAGGTCGAACCCGAGCCTACCGGAGTTGAACAGACCTCCAAAAAGCGAAGGAGGAGGAAGCCTGCTCCTGAGCGGCCATGAGGAAAGCAGGGAGAGTTCTCTGGGGAAAAAAACCTGCGATGCCACGGCGGGATCGCCACACTGCATCTTAAGCAGGAATACCTGTAGTCTAGGCTGAATACCACGAGCTTCCTGGAAGATGGATGGAATGGAAACTGAAAGTACCCGTCCTTCCGATCCAGGGCCTAAGGAGTCCTGTCGCCTCGTTACCAGTCTGATCGATTCTGCTGTTCCACGCTGGACGAAGTTTGTTCGACAAACTTGATCAGGGCTGAGAGGTCGACTACGAAACTCCCATCTCAGATACTTCCTTACAAGAAAGGATCGACTGAAGAAGCCGGGGGTGAAGCCGTCGACGATCCTATGGAGGACCTTCTCCTAAGGCATGGACCATTCTGCCCAAACGGGCAAACTCTTGCCGACCCTAAGGCATAGAGGTTCAGAGACACTGAATTCGCTGACAGAGACGGCAGGCGCGATATCCTTGGCTGATCACAGAGATCGTGCAGGAATGGGCATCGGGAAGCTGACATCCGGATGAGTAACCTTAGGCATCCTCCCAGCGTGAAACCTGCAAGGGGGGGGGTGCCAATCCTAGAGTTTGTGAACTCTGCCGCTCCCTCTAGGACTATGCCCCCCCGGGAGAGCCTACTGTGCCATCTATTCCCAACAGGACGGAACTGCAATTGGACACCTTGTCTCAGTTGTCGTAGCCGGTCCGATAACTTAGGCCGACGTGGCTGAAAGAAAGAGGCGCTGGAGCCCTGCAGGGTCTGGAAGAAACCGCCTTGGAGGAGTGAAAACGGAAGTCGACTTCCTCCGCACAGCCGCTGTCTATGTCTCTGTCCTTGGGCACAAACAAACTCTTCTCAAGGATGGAAGGGTGTCTGAGGTTGTCGACATCCACGGATGAGACACCCGAAAGAAAGCCCTCGGTCACTGCGTCCAGATGGTCCAACATAGAGCTTGCCCGCAAGTTGATACTTGATGACGAAACGCCAAGGTGCTTGGGCCCGAGAGGAGGAAAGTACCCATGACCTTCCTGTAGCTTCCTTGAACAAAACCTCGGGTCGTAACCGAGGAGGGAAAGGACCTGGTAAGCCCCTTTCACGAGAAGGAGAAGAGGAAGGGGTAAACAGTCACCCCTTAGCCGATGGAGAAATCTCGAACGGAAAGCCCCCCTGCCAAAAACCCTTCCAGGGAATGACGGGGAAGGGCTAACCCAGGTTCTGGAAAGAAGAATGTTGCTCAGACCTACCTGAAGATTCTTCTTATTCTTGCATGTGCCATGCTCTGCGTTTACGGGGAGAGGCCGTGTTCTAGAAATACGCCCCAGAAGACTCGCCAGGCTGGCCATGCTGCGAAACCCCAATGGAAATCGCGGTCGCAATCGCCCTGGCGCTCGCGCGATGGTAAATCAATGATTTGCGCGTGGGCGAACGTGGAAGCGCCCATGCGCGGGCACGCAGGAACGCAAACGAAGGTGAGCGAAGGAGTGCAGAAGGAGGGCGAACGTGGTAGGTAGGGCGAGAGCTGGTGGTCGGCGAGCGATAATCCATAGGCGAGCAATGGATACTGCAAGAATTAAGCCGACGTTCGCGCGAAAAAACGCCGTCGGTCCGCGCGACGGAACGCCGTCGGTCCGCGCGACGGAATTCCGTAGGTCCGCGCGACAGAACACCGTCCGTCCACGCGACGTAACGCCGTCTGTCCGCGCGATGGAATACCGTTGGTTCGCGCGATGGAATACCGTTGGTTCGCGCGATGGAATACCGTTGGTTCGCGCGATGGAATACCGTTGGTTCGCGCGATGGAATACCGTTGGTTCGCGCGATGGAATACCGTTGGTTCGCGCGCGGGCGAACATTGGAGAGCATGTGCGCGGTCGCGCATGAGCGTAGGCGTGCAGGCACGTGGACGTGCGGTCGTGCGGTCGCGTGGGCACGTGGGCGTGTGGCCGCGCAGGCACGTGGGCGCGCGGGTGAGCGCAGGCGGTCGGGAGACCGATGACGTGTAGGCGGGCGATGGCGCGTTGACGAGCGATGGCGCGTTCTGGCGAGCGATAGCCCGTAGGAGAGTGAAGGCGCGTTGGCAAGCGACGGCGCGTTGGCAAGCGACGGCGCGTTGGCGAGCGGTGGTGCGTTAACAAAACGCTAGCGCGCAGGCGAAGAATCGCGCAGGCGCGTAGGCGATTGCCAACGCGAGAGAGACTAGCGATGGTTAGCGCGCATCGCGCTAACAGAAGGCGCGCAGGTGCATCAGGAAGGTGAGCGCTGAAGCAAGCTGTTAATCAGGCGATCCTAGACGGTCCGAAATCCGTTGGCGCCCATAGGTGCGTGGCAAAGAAGGGCGCGCAGATGTGCGCTGGCGATTGAAGAAAGCTGGCGCACAGAAAGACAGAAGTAAAGGTGAGCGCTGGCGAGCAGGAAGAAGATCTACGGCAAGACTCAACTACCGGAGATCGTGGTCCACAGCAGGTGAGCGCTAGATCGCTACTGATGGTGTTCAGGGGAACTGACACGCGTGGCAGATCGATGGCGATCGTTGACGCGTAGGAGATCACTGACGAGCAGGTGAACGTTGACGCGTCTAAGGTCGCTGGCGAGCTGGTGATCGCTGGCGAGCAGAAGGCAACGCGTGGAAGCCTGCGCGTAGAAGAAGAGTCCTTGACCCAGACCTGAACCGAAGTTCTAGATCGCGAGGGCGAACGTGGGCGCACAGGGCTGATGTCCGTCGAAAGACCGTTGTCCGTCGGGAAGACCGTTGCCCGTCGGAAGACGAGGTCAGACTGCTGTCCATCTGCACCAGGGGGGAAGATCAAGAAGAAGGAGTTGTAGGCTGCATACGGAGATTCAAAAAGGCGCCTCTTAGCACCCTTATAGGGAGATGGGAGGCCCTTACGACGAGGCGGACGGTGAGCCTTACGGCGAAGGAGGCCAACAGCAACAGCAGCAGAAGAATCCTCCGAAGAGGAGTCTCTATGAGTGTACTCTCGAGAACGAAAGAGAAACACTTCGTAGAAGAGACTAGTCAGCCAGTGACCTAAAAGGAGCAATCCTCTGAAGAGGAGCTCCTGCAGTTGCCCAGCCCCTTGCGCGAAACTGCAGGTGCGACCACTCAGCACCAAGAGCATAGTCGCACGAAAAACAAGGCAAGAGAAGAACCCCCCAAAAGGGGAAAAACTCAAGCCTGGACAGGAAAAACTTCCCTCGGAAGGAAAGTTACCCACCCAAGGAGGCGAGCCTCCTGAGAGTTCTAAAATGAACTGGAGAGCTGTCAATCGTCACAGGAGTACTTCCAGTAGAAGGAGACACGCCCCTGACGAAAATCCAAAGGGGAGGCAGCAACAGCCGAATCCCCAGGCCTCAACAAGACAGCTCACACCGTTGCCATATTACAGAAACGAACTAGATCGGTAACTGTAAAAAAATAAAACAAAAATCATTAGTACACATTCATTCCCCCGGGAAGGCTCCGAAGAGGAATCCCGAGGGAAAGGAAAACAAAAATTACACAACAGGCACGTGCCCTCACAACCACTTACACTCACGGAAGGAGAGCTGTAACCAAAACAGAATTATCCCTGGAAAGGTATGATGGGTCGTATGCGACCCCTACAGCATTTTCAAAACCTGTTTTTTCCCCATAAATCATCAGCTGTCTCGAATATGGAAGTGATCCACCTGCAAGGGGTGACTAGTCTACATGCCATTGTCTGCTTTAGGACTGATTTTCGTCTAACTTCCCTCCTTCCCCGTTTTTTTACTCCCCCAGGGGTCGACCTCGACCCTGACATACCTTTATAGGGGTAAGTGATCAAACAGCAAAATTATTACATAATTATAAATTGTCGAACAGTGTTGATACTTGTTTGGTTCTTTATAGTTGGAAAGTGTGGATGGATGGTGTGTCTACCACTTGCATGACATTGGTTTTGGCTTAGATGCCATATATTGCCATGAGGTCCATTTTCCCTCAAATGCTAATTTCTGAATTTTTTTTATTTTTTGCAAATTTGATTTTTTTCTATTTATTTGGAATTTATCTTCAATAATGGCCAGCAGGCAGTATTCCCTTGGCATGGATGTCATCAGCACACTTCTAATGGAGTTAAAAAGAGATGTTGATGATAATATGGAGTTTGCAACCCCATTCTTCATTTCAAGTGGTAGATTGGGCTGTAAGAGTTGTTGCGGTCTGCGGCCATTTTGTTGACATACCCGAAAGGTAAGCTGGCATATCTCTATATATTCTTGTTCTGTATAGAATTCGTGATATTTTGGTATATTTTAATGCATAAATATCATATTTTATAGGAGATACAATGATTTTCATAAGAAATTTACCTTGTGAAACTAGGCCGTCAAAAAATGACCTTTAGATTTCGCCCCTGATATAACAGTAAATTACATCTTAGTGCACATTTTATTATGTATTTCTGTTCTAGGATAATATGAGTTTATTCTATAAAAAAATTAGCCTCTTCCTATTTCATTTGGGTACCCCAAAAAATTCATGAAATTTGGACAAATTTTTTTGGCCAAAAAAAGTTACCCTTTTTTTCTCATTTCAGATCTTGACTTCTATGGGTCCAACTCATTTCCAGCAATTACACGCTGTTGCTTTGCCATCTAAGAAAGTGTCCCTAAAGGGATTTATGTGTATATGTATATTCCTATTTTTTGTGAATATTTACGTCGTTTTTTTTTTGTATACTTGAATTTTTAATATATTTCCAATAAATAGTTATTTTGTAGATGGGTATCATTTATATTTTCAGTAGTTTTTAGCATTCTTTGAAGTATTTTTAGCAAGTCAAACAATACAGATTGATGCATAACTAAATTTTTCCTGAATTTTTTTCGGAGTCGGGGTCGCTCGCGACCGAGTATACCCTTAAAGGGGTGTCCGAGGAGCGTACCTATCCAGGGTTATAACAATTATAATTATGTAACTATGTAATTACGTAATTTAAAAAAGAATGAACACTAAAGAAAGAACGAAAACCCCGAAAGGAATCGTTCTACAAAGCTGAAAAATTAACAAATACAATTAGATTCATAAACTAATTGAGACAAAACATACGGAGTAGCAACCCCCCCACACGGGAAGGAAGCTACACAGGCGTAGTAACGTAGTAAAAGGGTGAACGACCTCAAGAGAGAGAGAGAGAAAGACCGAAGTCAAACTCGATCGCAACCCATAAAATTACACCGTGGTGGCCTAAACTGCCGAAGGCTCACGGAGATATCATACACTACACACACAACTCTGAAAAGGAAACTTACTGATTTCTATACTCATATATATATACAAACATGAAAAAATGTTTACCTATATATTGAGTAAAAGAAAAGTAAGTGATTAAGTAAAGACAAAACAAACAATGGCTGCCAAGCGAGGACAAAGACAGAGACGTCTGTCCCAGTACGAGCCAAAAGTGAAAAGTGAGCTTCACCGGTGTGTGAGGGGGGGGGGGGGTAGCTAGCTACCACTCCCCTTACCCCCCCCCCCCTTAACTAGCGCAGGGGTAATACACCCTCGTTAAATTCTAATGTAAATAGCGTGGTTTGTATTTCGGTTACGGAACAAACCAAAATTTCAATTCTTAAATTATACCTCAACATCCTTACTTTAATACATTCATCACTCAAATAAATCCAATTCAATTCAGTATACAGTAGCATAATGACACCAATGAGCCATGCTTTAAAAAGTTCTTAGGTCTTGAAGATTAACTTCATCAGAACCAAAACTCCAATGCATAATAAAATATGGGGAACTATTATTAACATGGGGGAGATTATCCAGTTATGTGAGAAGCTTAACTTACAGAGCTGGGGACAAATAAGGATCAATCTTATACTTCCAGGACAAAGGTACTACAGTAGTCATTTCAAGGTGGACTTAAAGAAAGAGACAGGAGAGATTCTGTGAAAGTGATTTCTCAAAAAACAATAAAAGTGCATCCTTTCAACACCCTTAACCTAATAACTAATGATCTTGATTAAGTCAGAAAGAAGGAAAATGAAAATATACTTCTTCAACTTACTGAGGGCACTCACACTGATAGTTGCTGCATTCCAGTCCCGAAATACAGTCTGATTCCTTGAGGCAGTACTCGTGTGGTCTGACACGGTACTCTGAATAATAAAAAAAAAGAATTAAGAAATAAATCCAACTGTATAATAAAACAAAAATACTCAGATCACAGAGGATTGAAATATTCATAGTTTTTTGTTGTTATGTTCTAGAACCATAAAACTTTCATCTTATTTCTTCATTAAAGAAATATACTAAAGTAAATGAGCAAATCCTTTATTACCTACACAAATATTTGGTCTTTCACCTGATAATCACTAACAACTTCCAGCTATGAACTAATCATGTACACAAAATTCAGTGATTAAAACTGTAACACCTTTTGATTAAATAATGTGCTGGTTATAACTATGTACAGTATTAGGTGGTTGATGTTCCTCCCTCCTCCTCCAATGTGGCACCTAGTTGGGTTAGTGGAGAGGGAGAAATAATTTTTTTTTTCTTTCTTTTTTAATTAGAGCTCAGGGAGATGGTGCCTTTAAGATTTTAACATGATTATAATAGGGTAAGATTCATTCAAATAATTTAATAATTTTGTTACTATATAACGGATTTTGAGCGAAGCGAAAAATCTATTTTTTGGGTGAGATAGCCATGTCGTCCTGATAGAAGGTTCCTATAAGTAGCTTCCTAGGGTATATTTGACTACAGTGATATTCCCAGAGAATTTTCCTTTAGGTCTCCAGAATTCTAACTCATGGTGTGAATATCCTTAAAATTTCTCCTAAGGATATCGCATAAATCAGGGGACGTATATCTTGATACGACACATAGCAATCTTCACCCCGAATAGCGTTTTCGCTTTGAGGGGGAAAGTGGCAAATTTTGAAGGGGAGCCGATATCAAGGTTACCCTTCCTCCCTTACTACTTTGAGTATCCAGATGGCGCTATACGTCGCCGCCATGTTTATTCCTTGTAGCGTTGAGCAAGGTGCTACTGATATAGTACAATAGTTTCGGGAGGGATCCTGCCAAGGCCTTTTCTATGGAAAAGGAGGCCGGGTCCATCAGGACGACATGGCTATCTCACCCAAAAATCACAAATTTTAAGTACAGTGAACCCTCGTTTATCGCGGCAGATAGGTTCCAAACCCGACCGCGATAGCTGAAAATCCGCGAAGTAGGGTCACCATATTTACGTATTTATTTAACATGTATATTCAGACATTTAAAACCTTCCCTTTACGTAGTACTGTTAACAAACTACCCTTTAATGTACAGAACACTTAATGCATGTACTACAGTACCCTAAACTAAAACAGGCACAAATATTAAAGGCGATTTTATATCATGCGTTTCCTAAACACGCCAAAAAGCACGATAAAAAATGACAACCAATGTTTTGTTTACGTTTATCTCTGATCATAATGAAGAAACAAATGCATTTACACATCTGTGTATAGGTTAGTTTTTGCATCGATTATATTGATTATATGTTGATTTTGTTATTACCAATGTTTTACTTAATTTTTCTTAGGACTTCCAAATAAATGAAATGAATGCCATTTATATAATGTTTTTCTTTATGACGCCGCCTGAAACGGAAACCTTCCATTCGTTTACTGTACGCTCCATCTTCGATTGTAATAAATAAACGAAGGCATTAAACGCGCATGATGAAAGTGATAAATAATGATATTAAAAGCTATTAGTAAATATGTTATTAAAAATATTATTTACCGTATCTATATAAAATCCTACATATGTAGCAAAGCAGGAAAACGATTTTTTTTCTTTTTTTTTTTTTTGGCGTTTAATCAACAATAACAAACTGCCACTAATGACCAAATGATAATTTACGAGAGAGAGAGAGAGAGAGAGAGAGAGAGAGAGAGAGAGAGAGAGAGACAGAGAGAGAGAGAGAGAGAGAGAGAGAGAGTTGTTTAAATGTAATAAACAAAAAAATATGATAGGTTATAACATGTATATTCAGACTTTTAAAACCTTCCCTTTACGTAGTACTGTTAACAAACTACCCTTTAATGTACAGAACACTTAATGCATGTACTACAGTACCCTAAACTAAAACAGGCTCAAATATTAAAATGTTAGAATATTAAAGTAGTATAAAAAAATAAAGATTGTTACTGTACTCACCACAAAAGAAGTTGAAGAAAAACTTGAATGATGATGGCGATGAATTTGCTGCACAGTAGAAATGATGATGATGAAGCTGATGATGTCTTCTACTGTGCAGCCAATGATAGTATTTTACGTCTCTTCAGACGGAGGTGTCTTTTCCTGGGACACCTCTTCAACTTCTTCCTGGGACACTTCTTCAATTTCTTCCGAAGGCATAGAAGCAGGAGGAACTGGCTCTTTTTTGCGAGGCTGGAAGAACATTGTGATCGGAAGTTGCTGCCGCTGCTTCTTTTTTCGCACGAAGAGCATCCTGTAGGGAGTCATGTCTTCATTGATTTTGTTGCAGAATGGCATAGAACGAACCATATCCTCGTCCCACTCTTGCGACAATTCTCTCAACTCCTTAGCAAGGTTGCAGAGCTTGGCAAGCCGTTCTAATGTTAAGCCCGTTTCTTCGACATTTTCTTGGGTCTTTTCCTGTAATTTCACTGTCTTCTTCACTGGCCGATTTCGTCAGGTCTTCGAGGTCTGCGTCAGTTAGCGGCTGGGAATGGCAGTCCAACAACTCGTCGACGTCTTCAGTCGTCATGTCGCCAAACCCATCACCTCCAATTATCGCAGCCGACTGCACAGATTTCAGTATTGCAGAGTGTTGAATCTCAGCAGGTGTAAATCCCTTGTCATCGTAAACAATCTGGTGCCACAACTTCTTCCAGCTCGCATTAACAGTAGCAGGTTTCATTTCTTTCAGTGCCTTCTGGATGTTCTGCAGGCACGTGGCTATTGTGTATTTCCACAAGTACACCTTCAAATTGAATGTTTCATCCTCATCATCTTGGGCAGCATCCACACACGCAACGAGGTCCACCAAGGTATTCTTCGTGTAGAGGGCCTTGAACGCCCTGATAACCCCCTGGTCCATCGGTTGAATTAATGACGTTGTGTTGGGTGGCAGGAACTCAACCTGAATGCCCTCATGCGACAGATCAGTTGCGTGTCCACCAGCGTTATCCATAAGGAGAAGGATCTTAAATGGCAAGCCCTTCTCTAAGAGATATTTACTGACTTGCGGGATAAAACACTGGTGGAACCAGTTGGAGGTCAGCATCTTCGTAATCCATGCTTTTGGATTATGCATCCAGTACACGGGGAGGAGATTCTTATTTTTATTTTTCAAAGAGCGAGGGTTTTTCGATTTGTAAATAAGCCCCGGCTTTAGCAAAAATCCAGCAGCATTGCCACACATCACGAAGGTAACATGATCTTTGAATGCTTTAAAGCCAGAGGCTTTGGCTTCTTCTTTGAACAGGAAAGTTCGCGACGGCATTCTCATCCATAACAAGCCGGTCTCATCCATATTAAACACTTGTTTGGGCTTGTATCCACCTTCAGTGATAATGTTCTTAAATGTCTCATTCGCGTAAGTTTCAGCAGCGGTAGTGTCAGCGGAAGCAGCCTCGCCATGCAGGGAAACGCTTTTCAGGCCGAAGCGTTTCTGAAACTTCGCAAACCATCCTTTGCTGGCGGAAAAACGTTGTTTCTGAGGCTGGGAATCAGTGGATGTCCCTGCTTGAGGTTCATCTAGTACATCATCTTCGTCTTCTTCAGCATGGTTGCCATCGTCGTCTTGAGGTTCCTTTGCCGCAAAATTCTCATACAAACCCAAAGCCTTGGTTTGGATGGTGTTCGTATCCAAGGCTATGTTCTTCTTCCGGCAGTCGGCAATCCAGACTGCTAAAGCACCTTCCATACGGACGATCGTTTTATTACGAGCGGTAACAACTCGCTTCGCTGACCTGCTAAAGGTGATGGCAGCCGTCTTTCTAATGTTCGCCTCGTCCTTCTTAATGTAGCGAACGGTGGATTCATTTACTCCAAAATGGCGGGCTGCGGCCGCGTAACTTCTGTCTTCTTTCAACATATCGAGAAGTGTCACCTTCTCAGGAATCGTCATCATTTTTCGGTGCCGTTTAGGCTCACTACCAGCCTTAGTAGAAGCAGAACGCTTGGGAGCCATTGTAGGGGTTAAACAGAAAGTTCAACAAAAAGTTCAACTTCAAACAGTCACGCACAGCACAGATTAAAGTTACACAGTAAGGAAGCAGCATCTACCCGGCGAGAGAGCGGCAAACAAAGTGGCCGCGAGAAGATGCTGCGGATCAGAGAAGCGGTCAAAACACCAATCACAGGCTAGATTACAAAAATTGGGAGCTGATTCGTCATCTATCAGCACTGGAACCAATCACAGTCCGTCTTACATGCTACGTAGTAGTTACAAATTCAAATACAAGGTACTATATACAGTATGCTTTACGTACGCAATTTTACACTTGTTTTGTTGTAGGATATGTACGCTTATTCGAGATATGATTTTTGCAACAAAGAATATTATTGGATGCAGTACTACGTATGTATACATACAAAAGATTCATGGAAAAGATGCACAAACATTTGTAATAGTAGCCATCAGCAACCTTACACCATTCAAATATGACAAAGTCAGACTGCATCTGATTTGCGTTTCATGTTCGATTTAATTTTACTACGTATACTGAATTATCGTATGATCACATTCTCTTTTTGTGTTTTATTTCTTTCTGTACTGAATTATGTCATATGTAATGCAATGAACCATCAGTAAGAGCAGATATTACTAATTATTAATGGAATTAACGAAATATTTGGGGTCTTCATATATCGCGGCTATTTTCGAAATTTCCGGAAAATCCGCGATATATGTATATAGATGCGTTATGGAAAAAATCCGCGAAGTCACGAATCCACGATAGTCGAACCGCGAAGTAGCGAGGGCTCACTATTTGTATTTTTCCTAACAGTAATTACCTCGAACTACTTTCTTAGGAGTACAGTATCTGGGATCTCCTCTCTATCCGATCAAGAATTTTACGCAGTCCCCCCAATCTCCGTTTTCCCTTGTCGGGTCCCTCCGTGGCGGAGGAATAGGTAGGTGCCCTGAGGTGACCCGGGGTCAGCGCGTGGGTGCGCTACTGGGTCGTTGTCGTCAGTAAGCATATGGGTCTCTACCTCTAACACCTGTAAGGCACCCGGGGCATGATGGGTGGGCAATAACCCGAAAGTAGTTCGAGGTAAGTACTGTTAGGAAAAATACAAATTACTTAAAATTTGTGATTTGTTCCAACACGGAGTACTTACCTCGAACTACTTTCTTAGGAGACTTACACTTTAGGAGGCGAGGGTGGACTTACAGGCCGGAAGACCCACCACTACCATCCAAGGGCACGGGACCTAGATAGGTCCAGACGACATAAAGACCAGGGTAGGAGAGTCAGGGGAACCACGCAAAAGTCTACCTGTTTGTATAAACTCACCTTTATAAATAATTCGACCATGGGCTTCCAAAAAATCCATCTCTCACATGGGAGGAGGGAAGGGAAGGGAAGGGAAAGGGTAGCAAGGAAAGGGAAGTAGGGGGAACCTGTGTCGCTCGCAATTACTTCTCTCGGGCTACCCGGGGCCGTGGCTCTAACCTTGTTGAAGGGTGGAAATCATTGGTCCAATGGAGAAGGAGTCCAGGGACTTCCTTGTGCAGTCTTTCAGGTATTGGGCCGTAAAGGTGGACTGCCTGGACCATGTGCCTGCTCGCATGATTTGGCCCACTGCCAAGTTCCTGTCAAAGGCCAAAGAAGTGCTAAGACCTCTAATATCATGGGGTCGCAGGGTACCAGGGACTGCAGACCCCTCACTGGCGTAAGCTCTCTTGATGACTTGCCGAAGCCAGAAGGAGATTGTGTTCTTCAACACGGCCTTCTTTACCGGGCCTGAGGAGGTAAAAAGACTTTTGATGCCCGGCCGGAGTCTGGCTGTCCTGCTGAGCTATTTCCTGACCATTCTTACTGGGCACAGGAGCAAGTCTTCCGGGTTGTCCGAGTGAGGGATGGCCGGGACCGAGAACCCCTCGAACCTCGGGTATCCAATGGCCGAGTTCTGCGTTTTGGCCACAAACTCAGGCAGAAACTTAAAGGACAGGTCCTTCCACCCTTTCGAGTGCGAGACCTCGAATGACAAGCCGTGGAGCTCACTCATGCCCTTGGCTGAAGCCAGAGCCAGCAAGAACACCGTCTTGAGGGTGAGGTCTTTATCTAGAATATCCTTGAGGGGCTCGAAGGGAGGCCTTGTCAAAACTTTGAGAACCTTGGCTACGTCCCACTGCGGGACCAGAGCGGCGCGGGGGGAACAAGACTGCTCAAAAATTCTGATGAGCATGGATATGGCGAGAGGCCCCCAGGTCGATGCCTCTGAGCTGAAAGACCTGCCCTAGGGCCACTCGGACCCCCTGATGCCTGGAATGGAGACCCCCAGGTCGTCCCTCAGGTGGACCAAGAAGTCTGCAAGCTTGTGGACTGATGCATCCAGAGGCCTCAGGTTCTGCGTGGCACACCACTTCACAAACGTGGTCCATTCGGCATGGTACACCGCGATCGAGGACTTCCGCAGATACCTTGACATCCTCGAAGCCGTCTTCTGCGAGTATCCTTCTTTTCTCAACAGGCGCTCGATAACCTCCGCACGTGTAGCTGGAGGCACCGAGGGTTTTCGTGAAACCTTCGAAAGCGAGGCTGGTGCAGAAAGTCTTCCCTTACTGGTAGGGGCCACGGAGGAAGGGTGGCCAGGTCCTGTAGATCCACGAACCACTCCCTCTCCGGCCACCAAGGCGCTACCAAAGTCATCACTGTTGCCCTTGATTGCCTGAGCCTGTTGAGCACCTGCCTGAGAATCCCGAAGGAGGGAAAGGCATACACGTCGAGTCCATCCCATGGGTGCTGGAAGGCGTCCTCGAACGCTGCTGCCGGGTCTGGCACAGGAGAACAGAACACGGAGAGCTTCGTGTTGAGCCCTGTGGCGAACAGGTCTATCACCGGTGAGCCCCACGACTGTAGGACCTTCTGGGCCACCTGTGGGTGTAAGGACCACTCTGACCCCACTACTTGCCCTGCTCTGCTGAGGCCGTCGGCTAGGACGTTTCTCTTCCCCGGAATGAACCTGGCTGTGAGAATGATGTGATTCCTCTCGGGCCATTCCAGGACTCGAGCCGTGAGATCGCACAGCTCCCTTGATCTCAATCCTCCTTTCCTCTTTATGTAAGGCACCACGGTGGCGTTGTTGCACATCAGGGCTATTGCGTTTCCCTGCAGCTGATGGGCAAATATTGCGAGGGGCTTTTGAACCGCCAGCAGCTCGAGCAGGTTTATGTGGAGAAACTTCTCCTACGGGGACCACTTTCCCTCTGCTGTCTCTTCGAGCAGATGGGCTCCCCACCCCTCCTTTGACACGTCCGTGAAGAGCAACATCTCTGTAGGAGTGGAAGCGAACGGCACGCCCCGTAGAGTGTTTGCCCTGTCGGACCACCAGAGGAGTATGTTTCTGGTGGCTGGGGTCATCATGACTAATGACTGAGGCAGGTCTCCCGGTGGCCAGAGGTCCTTCAGATTCCACTGGACCGGCCTCAGATTGAGCCTCCCCTGAGGAACTAGCTTTTCCAATGAGACCATGTGGCCCATGAGTCGCTGCCAATCCTTGGCCCTCACTGGCGCATTTGCTGGGAATGGTCGAACTATGTGGTCTAGATTGTCCAGTCTCCCTTGAGAGGGGAGTGCCCTTGCTACCTGGGAATCCAGGACCATCCTCATGTACAACATCCTGGTGGTGGGGATCAACTGTGACTTCTCCAGATTGATGGTAACCCCCAGTTCCCTGCAGATCTGTAACAGCTTTGCCCCCTGTTCCTTTAAGGCTGCCTCTGCGACTGAAAGAAGCAACCAGTCGTCAAGGTACCTGATCAGCCTGATGCCCTGCTTGTGTGCCCAGGCTGATACTACGGTGAATACCCTCGTGAAAACCTGAGGTGCCGTCGACAGGCCGAAGCAGAGAGTCCTAAACTGCAGAGACTGGGCTCCCCACTTCACCCTGAGGAACTTCCTGCTGGAGGGGTGTACGGGGATCTGAAAGTAGACGTCCTTGAGGTCCAGGGACATCATGAAGTCCCCTTCCCTCAAGGCTGCCAGTACCAACTCCGGCGTGTCCATCTTGAAGGACATCTTTCTGATGAACTTGTTCAGGGCCAAGAGGTCGACGACTGGTCTCCAACCCCCCATAGCTTTCTCCACCAGGAAGAGCCTGCTGTAAAACCCCGGGGACGATTCCCGGACGGGTTGCAGAGCTCCTTTGTTCACCATGGCTGACACCTCCTCCTGCAAGGCTGCTCTCTTCATGTGATCCTTGGGGGCCAGCCACTCCACCCGATGCTCGGGAATCAGAGGAGGAGGTTCTGTCGGGAAGGGAATCCTATATCCCTCCCTGAGGACTGACACGGACCATGGGTCCGCACCGTTGTCCCGCCATGCTTGCCAATGGTATTTGAGGCATCCCCCCCACCTGTGGCGTGGGAAGGTGAAGGGGGCCTCGCTTCCTATCTCCTTCTGGGGAGATGGCTTGAGCGGCCTCGTCTCGAGCCCGAGTACTTTTGCCTAAATGAGGCCTGGGCTGGGGCACCCCCTCTGTGGGAGGGCCACGAGAACTGATGCCAAGAAGGGGAGGAGGCCTCCTGTCTAGCTGGTGGCGTAGATGGGTAGGCACCGTCCACAGACGGTCTCCTATATGGAGGGCGTCTTGTTGCTGGCTGCTTAGGCTCAGCCGCGTCCTTCAGTTTCCCCACTCTCTCCATGGTCTCTGCTACTGTCTGTAGGGAGAACAGGGTCTCACCCCACACCGGAGCATTCCGAAGGAACTTGGCCTCTCGTTCGGGGAGTCTACGAGGGAGCCTGTTTAGAACTGTGTCTCTCCTCAAGATCCAGTTTGCTGTTTGCATCAAGGACTGGAATGTCAAGAATTTCATCGCCTTGCCCCCAGAGCGTATGAGCTCATGCATTAGGGCTTGATTCTCAGGCACCGAGAGATCGTGGGAGAGGTGAAAGCCTGCTAAAGTGCATGCCCACAGGTCCAACCAGGAGGCCACATTGATGATGTCCTGAGACGTGTCTTCCATCATAGTGGCCTCCACCTGTGAGAAGACCACGGGGACAGTAAGGATCCTGTCATCCGTGCTGCCCTGGCTCAGAGCCGCAACGGCTTCTTCCATTGCTCGAGGCCCTGCAGGCAGCCCGTCCGGCACATAAAATTTCTTCTGGGTCCTAAGCCCGGGAAGGAGCTTGAAGGACCCTTGGGCCCTGAGGGAGTTCTTGTGTCCCGAGACAAAACGGTTGACGTGGTCCATGCCCAGGGACACGTCTGGAGCCACTGGTAGGGTCAAGGATGGTTTCGGCTGAATAGGGTTGTTCACCATCCTACCCAAACCCGAAAGCCAGGCCTGCTCCGAGAATAGTTTGGGCTCATCCAGTCTGTGGTGATGCCGTATAAGGGCTAAAACTTTTCTGTATGAGGATGCTTCACCAGGTGAACAATCTCCAGCATCCACTAAGCCCACTACCACTTGATCCGCCGTGTCGGCTGATTCTTCGATCACGGATGGATCCGTGGGGGCGGTCGTGTCCCTGGCATCTGGCCGACTCGACGGAGTGGCTATCTCCATCATGGATGGAGCCCTCGAGGAGGAGGTAGCCGTCATGGGTCTACCCCCTCCCGGAGGAATCCATGGCGAGTGACTGCCATGCTGTGCCAGCGGCTACATCCGATTCATGGATGGAGCCGGTGATATATATTATATATATATATCCACTAAGCCCACTACCACTTGATCCACCGGGTCGGCTGATTCTTCGATCACGGATGGATCTCTGGGGGCGGTCGTATCCCTGGCATCCGGCCGACTCAACGGAGCGGCTATCTCCATCACGGATAGAGCCCTCGAAGAGGAGGTAGCCGTCATGGGTCTACCCCCTCCCGGAGGAATCCGTGGCGAGTGACTGCCATGCTGTGCCAGCGGCTGCATCCAATGCATGGATGGAGCCGGTGAGACATTGGGCATGGGAACAATGTTGCTGGGCTGAGCCAGCGGCTGCCTCCGCTGAATGGATGGAGCTGGTGACTTGCCGGGCAAGGGCAAAGAAAAGCTAGTGTGTGCCAACGGCTGCATCCGAAGCGTGGACGGAGCCGAAGAGACACTGGGCAAAGGCACGTTAGCGGCTCAAGCAGCCGCCAAGGCAGGCACTGGAAGGGCAAGAGCCATGTTCGACCCACAAGGGGGAAAAACTAACTTACCCAATTTTGACCTCTTCTTTTAGGAACTCTTCTTCTTGCTCTTTTTCTTAACAACTTTGCCCTTCTTCCTATACGGGCCTGAGTTCGCACTCGACTTCTTCCTCTTCGATTTCTTTTTCTTTTTCTTCATCTCCTGGTCGCTGGAGTCTTCCGACGACGAAGAGCTGGAGGACGAGGTATCGTACGAGGGAAGATGAAGAAGAAGAGGAGCTATCCGGGAACCCTGAATCTTCTGCCACCAACATGGGGGCTTGCAATTGTGCTACCGGGGTAACGGGTTGCAAAGCATCAGGAGGTAGCGAAACAGAAAGCGCCGGAGGCGTGAGCAGTGACCCACGTGAGGCAAACCAGCCAGAAAACTCCTCGTTTTGCCGCATGGGTGACCTGAAGGGCGTCCTTGGCGCCGTCCACACAATGGAATCCGGGTCAGAAGAGCACGTGGCTCATATTTTCCTGTCCTGGTCCCCCCCTTAAGTCACTAAACCTGAAAAACACTGCCAAGGTGGTGGGGAAGGAGCTGGTGTCCCTGAGCTCCCCCACACCGGATCCTCACTCGAGACGGGTCCTGCGGGCACCAGAACCTCGTCTACCGAAAGCACTCCCGGAACAATAGCAGACTCCTCACTCGTCTGCGTAGGCACAGTGCCATTGGATTTATCAATATCAGACTCATGGGGAACAGCAATGGGCTGTTTCCCCGCAACGGACTTACCTCGTCCCCTACTCTGGGTAGGGGAAGGGGAAGGGGAACCACTCTCAGAAGGAGCTGAAGGAGACGTTATCGGAGAACGGGAAAACACAAAGGGAACAAGTGGTGGGTCGGACGGGATGTGAGAGAGAGTGGCGAGATGTGATCTACGCCGCGACCAGATGCTTACTGACGACAACGATCCAGTAGCGCACCCAGACGCTGACCTCAGGTCGCCTCAGGGCACGTATCCCTCCGCCACCGAGGGACCCGACAAGGGAAAATGGAGATGGGGGGACTGCGCAAAATTCTTGGTCGGCTAAGGAGGAGATCCCAGATACTCCTAAGAAAGTAGTTTCGCTTTGCTCAAAATCCGTTTTTTGGGCTCAGACCATGTCGTCCTGATGGAAGGTTACCAGAGAATTATTTAGAAAGTACTGTATCTGTGGATTTTCCAAATGTGCCTTAACCTCAGGACAATTATTTCTTGGTCATCCAGACCATAGAGACATATGACGTTACCGTTATACGTCATTACTGCTAATCATAAAACGGATTTTGAGCGAAGCGAAAAATCTATTTTTGGGTGAGACAGCCATGTCGTCCTGATGGAAGTTCCTTTAGGGTAGCTTCCTAGGGTATATTTGACTACGGTGATATTCCCAGAGAATTTTACCTTAAGGTATCCAGAATTCTAACTCATGGAGCAAATATCCCTAAATAAACTTAACATGGGATATCGCGTAATATCAGAGGACGTATTCTTGACATGCCACATAGCTATCTTCACCCCGAACAGAACTAACACTTCGAGGGGTCAAAGTGGCAAGAAAACGAAAAACGAGAATGAAAGGAGAGCCGTCAATAAGGTAACTCTCCTATCCCGCTTCGAGTGTGTATACAATGCCGCCGACGGCGCCATCTTTATTCCTTGTAGCGATACACGAGGTGCTACAGATACTGCATTTATAGAGAGGAGTCCTATAGCTCTTTTATAAAAAGGAAGGGTGGGTCCATCAGGACGACATGGCTATCTCACACAAAAATAGATTTTTCGCTTCGCTCAAAATCCGTTTTTTGGGCTCAGGCCATGTCGTACTGATGGAAGTATACCAGAGCATTACTGTATCTGTGGATTCTCAAATCGTGCCATACCCTCAAGAAAGTATTTCCTGGTCAGCATAGACCTAGAGACCTATGATATTATCGTCATACACCATCTCCTCTGAGCATAAACCATGTTAATGCTTCCTGCCCCCTACAGGGAAGTCATATACTCGACTCTAGAAAAGTCTCGAGGAGTACATATACTTATGGATGACTAACAGACAAGCCAGTATAGTGGTTTCACCCTATACGTTATAAAGCAATGTTTGTATAAGAACCACCAATGTCAGTATGAAATACCGACAAGTCCCCTGGTGTGCCTGTTCTTATCACTGGATTGGACAAAAGTTTATATCCGTATAGGAATAAATTTTGCATATCCATCACCATCCCTATAGGGTATGAAGTCTTTCCTTCTTGGGGAAAGAATAAACCAATGAATGTTTGCTTGTAGCAAGGAACAATCTTTAGGACTATTCATGTTAAAATTATCCATAGTTTTAAGTGTAATGCTAATACATTTTCTAGTAAAATGACATAGGCGAATAAGATGCAAGGTTCACAGAGAACTAGTTTATTGAAAATTAATAAAAATATATAGGTCAATCGACAATTATAAAAATTATAAGATGTGGATGAACAAATAAATAAGCATAAAGATCACAGTAAAACAGAAAATATTGTTTCATCTGAAAAGGAAACATATATGCGCCACTTTTAATATCAAAATATTAATATTGTTATTATAGTCTGTCTTACTACTCAATCACACTAGTGTCAGAAACGCTTGGCACACGTGTCTGCACTTATGCTTGGTTCACCTTTGTCTATGGAACAGTTGATAAGGACACCTTAGTGGCCTAACACTTAGTCTGTAGAAACAGTCCGTGACTACACACCCACCCTTGAATTAATCGTCCCAATTAATTTCACTGTTCCTCGCAGATTTAAACAGCAGATTTAAGAACACTACCTACTGCTACCACAGACCTCTTCAGTTGCTCCACTTGCTTCGCATAGTGTCTAAAGAATACTCTGGATGACTTCCAGCCAGTGTATGAGCGAAGGTGTTCAAAATCCATATTATCAAAGAAATTTATGGAAGAGGCAACTTTTCTCGGATCATGATCTGCGGGTGTACTATCTGGATCCGCTCTGCGAATAAAATAGGTGATTTTTGCCCTGAGTTGCTTCAGAGATAAATTTGAGCCTGAGGTTTCTCCCCTAAACAGCTGTCCTCCCCTAAAGTCTGAAGTTCTACGAAGATAGACCCCTAGGCATTCCACTGGACATAAAGATGCATCTTCCTTCAGAGGGCAGATTCTCCAGGGACCCCACCTATTGGTGGGTAGCTCGTTCTTGGCAAGAAACATTGGGTCCGGAAAAAGGTTCAGTTCTCCCCCCATCTAAAAACTGAACATGACCTTCCTCTCTCGAGAGGGCTACTATTTCACTAACTCTAGCCCCCGAAGCGAGCACAAACAGAAATATAACTTTTTGGGTCAAATCCTTTAAAGCACACTCCTCATTATTCATCACTAAAGCAAAATGAAGAACCTTATCCAGAGACCATGAAATGGGTTTCAGAGGTGCTGATGGTCTGAGCCTAGCACAGGCCTTCGGAATTTTGTTAAAAATGTCATTAGAGAGGTCGACCTGGAAGGCATATAGAATAGGTCTTGTCAAGGTGGACTTACACGTTGATATTGTGTTGGCTGCTAAACCTTGTCCATGAAGGTGGATGAAGAATGATAAACATAAGTCTGTCGAGATCTTTTGTGGATTCTTCGCCTTGACAAAGGACACCCACTTCCTCCATGATGACTCATATAGTCTTCTGGTAGATTTGGACTTACATTCCTCTAAAAACTCTATAGTATCTCTTGATGTTCTGAGTCTTTTTCTCACCGCTAGGGAGAGAAAATCATGAGCTGCAGGTTCCGGGTTTTCTGTGATGAAGAGAAGACAGTCTACTTCTGAACTCGCTGAGTCAAAACTGGATCCGGTAGCGGCAGAAACTTCAGCTGTAGTTCTAATACCAGAGGGAACCAAACGCTGTTCAGCCACTTGTGAGCCACTATTGCCGCTTTTCCCTTGAAAGATCTCAGTTTGTCGAGGACCCTCAATAGAAGGTTGTGCGGAGGGAACGGGTATATCGTGGACCATCTGTTCCAGTCGAGGGACATAGCGTCCACTGCTTCCGCTAGAGGATCCTCGTACGAGGACACGTAATGATGTAACATCTTGTTGTCCTTTGTCGCAAAGAGGTCTATCTGCAGTTCCTGGACTTGACTCGAGATGAAAGAGAATGATCCTGCGTCCAGGGACCATTCTGACTCTATCGGCGTGAGCCTGGATAGAGCGTCCGCCATCACATTGCGGACCCCTTGAAGGTGAACTGCTGACAAGTGCCATCTCTTCTTTTCCGCTAGCCGGAAGATGGCCAACATCACTTGGTTGATTTGAGGTGACCTCGACCCTTGTCGATTCAGGCATCTCACTATCACCTCGCTGTCTAGTACCAATCTTATGTGGATCGAGTGGCGAGGAGAAACTTTCTTCAATGTAAGAAGTACTGCCATGGCTTCCAGAAAGTTTATATGAAACATTTTGAATAGGTTGGACCAAGTTTCTTGGACTTTCTCCCGGTGAGAATGACCTCCCCATCCTTCCTTCGAAGCGTCTGTATGAATAGCCATTGAGGGGGGAGGTGGCTGAAGAAGTATCGATTTCTTCAGTTGCTTGGCTTTGGACCACGGCTTGAGAAGCGTTCGCAGACGAGTCGGTATTGGTCTTATCAGATCTTTTCGCGCGTTTGATGCATATTTTCTCCAAACTCCGGTTGCATCCTTTAGCTGTGCTCTTAGCACAGGGTCTGTTACTGAGGCAAACTGAAGAGAGCCCAGCACTCTCTCCTGTTCGCGTCTTGATATCCTTTTGGATTCCAGTAGTTTCTTGACAGAACCTGCTATTTCTTTCCTCTTCTTCACAGGAATGGAAAGTTGGTGTGACAGTAAGTTCCAGTGGATTCCCAACCACTGAAACTTTTGAGATGGAAAAGTCGAGACTTTTTCATGTTGGTCTTGAATCCTAGATGTTCCAGGAACTGGATCACCTTTTTGGAGGCTTGCATGCATTCTGTCCTGGATGCTGCCCACACCAGCCAGTCGTCCAAGTAGGCCACTACTTGGATTCCCTTTAGGCGTAATTGCTGGAGAGCTGCATTCGCAAGCTTCATGAAAATCCTTGGGGCTATGTTTAGCCCGAATGGCATGGCTCTGAAGGCATAAAGTCTTCGTTGTAGCTTGAACCCTACGTAGGAGAGGTGACGACTGATTGGAATGTGCCAATAAGCGTCTGACAAGTCTATAGAGACGGTGTATGCCCGTTTGGGCAGTAGGGTCCTTATGTGTTGAAGTGTCAGCATCCTGAACTTGTAGTTCACTATGAACTTGTTGAGTGGCGACAAGTCCAGAATGACTGAGTTTTTCTGAGTCCTTCTTTGGAACACAAAACAGCCTTCCTTGGAACTTGATGGACTTTACCCTTCGAATTACTCTTTTCTCCAAGAGTCCTCGAATATATTCATCCAGAACGGGGGTAGAGTGTTGGAAGAATTGTGGGAACGGAGGTGGAATGCTGTACCAACTCCAACCCAGTCCATTCTTGATTAGGCTGTGGGCCCAGGGATCGAAGGTTCCACGATCCCGAAAAAGATGACTGAGTTGTCACGGCTTGAGGTACCAACTGGTACGTGGTTGGGGTTTGTGCCACCATCTGAGGCACTGCGGTCGCCAGAAGTTGTTGCTGCTGCTGTCTATAAGGCTTGGCTGGCCGAGAGGATAGCCTAGGTTTCTTTGTCTTCCTTTTAGGTTGGGGACCCTCATCCGGGGAAGACTTTCTTTTAAGAGTTAGGCCCCACTTCTGGAGAAGGTTTCTATTCTCCGTGACGGCCTTATCCACTAACTCTTTGACCACTTCGTTAGGGAAGAGGTCCTTACCCCATATACAAGAGGAGATCAGTTTCCTCGGTTCGTGCCTCACTGCAGCCGAGGCGAACACGAACTCTCTACAAGCTCTCCTAGCTTTGATAAAACTATAGAGATCCTTTGTCACTGTGGCCAGATGGGTTTTGGCCACTACCAGGAATATATCTTGGATCTTGGGGTCACTTGCCATCGTCTCCAGAGTCGTTTGTAAGGACGTCGATGAAGCAAGTCTCTCTTTTGTCTCTTGCTCCCTGCGCAAGAGAAAATCTGACACCTTTGGAAGGTCTTCACCCAACTGACGTCCGGCAATATCGGCCTCCAACTTCCCGACTGAGAGGGTAAGATGAACGTCCTTCCAGTCTTTCTGGTCCATGGGTAAGGTCAGGGACAACGGCATATATTCCTCCAAGGAGGGACATGGTTTCCCTGCCTCAACCGCCTTCAAGGCAGCCTTATATCCCTTCTCCATAAAGGGAAAGGCTCTGGTAGGAGAAGCCACAAAGGAAGGATGCCTCTTACTCAAAGCTGGTACCTCTGAGTTTGTGAAGCCCCTCTCTTTCATCGAGCTCGTCAGTAAGGCCTGTGCCTTACTATGGTAAAAAACTATGACCTCCTTCGGCTCCGTCTCTTCCTTTGACGCTGGCTCCTTCCTAAGACGGACATAGCAGTCCGGGTAAGACTCCTTGTTGGCCAGAATTCCACTTCTTCAAAGGGAACTGAACCCAACTTTTCCGATATGACAATCTTCACAGTTGTCATAGGCATGTGCTCGGCATACCTCCAAGGATTGGCATCCGAGCACAAAGGAAGATCCTTCACGTTGAGCTTCTTCTGGGGCCCACGTGATGCTGCAAGTCTCCGCATCTCCAACTTCATTGCAGCTTCCTTTTCATCATTCTTCTTCTGCATCTGTAGAATCATTTCAACGATGGAAGAGAGAGTCCTTCCCACATCATCTGGGATAGCAGACGACGTTGAGGGAACAGGTTCAGGGGCATGAACCGATGTAACCGACACCTCGTCGATTTCTTCTTCCTCAGTATCAGGAGCCTGGGTCAGCTCCTCTTCTTGGCCTTCTGCCAGAAGGTCCTTTTTGGTGTACTCAGACACCTCAGACATCCTATCATCCAGTTGGATGTCTTGTAGGGCGTCCGAGACTTCAGAATAAACCGGAATCTGAACTAACGGGATCTCCGCATGAGGCTGAGGAATCACTGCATCCGCTGATGCCTTAGGAAAAAGGTAAGCCCTCATCTTCTCGCTTGGAAGATAAGGGCCAGAAGTATTCTTATGGAAGCCCCTCACCCAGATTTGAAGCTTTTCCCTAGCTGCGTCCCTTGACTCCGCCGACTTAGGGGTGTCAAATGCCTCGGTAATCAGGTTAGTGCAAATGGTACATACCTGAGGGTCCCAATACCGGAGATCACCTTTGGAGACTGCGCATGCTGCGTGCCTCCTGCACAACTCATGTCCACAGAAGTTCTTGCTGCGGACATTGCAAAACATGCTCCTGCACTTCGGATGGTCCTCCTGTAAGGAGAAGAAATTCCATGAGTATCAAGTGAAGACATATCACTGGATAACTAATGTTAATATATATAGCTTAAAATAACTAAGCTAGAAAGGAAAGAAGGAAAGACATATACTTGTATTTCCTGCCCAGCCAATTGCTGTAACCTTCCAGATAATAAAACTAAGGTTGAATCTCATTCTAGAATAACCTTCATCATATTTCCCAGAGGAAAATGTAGGTGTAGCTCACACCATTATAAGGAATTTTAATATACTGGACAATTGATAAAGAAAGAACTCACTTTCTTCATTCTGTACGGTCTCAACAAAAGGCTGTACAAGGCAACACAAGCATGTTGGAATAACTTAGTGTTACAATATATTCCATACTATAGTTTTCTCCATGCAGTATATACTATACTGTAAAAATACTGGCTACTGTATACAATATAATAACCTGCCGGCCGGCACGTACCTTAATATAGTTCCAAGGTATACTACCTTTAGACTACTGGGCGGCAGATCACTGGTTCAGTTTGTGTGCTGGCCAGCAGATAAACACTAGCACCCGGCTGCCGGCCGCTAATCGTAGCAGCCGGCAGATCTCATGGTGTGCTTCTGTTGCCGGCCGGCAATGGTAGGCTACCTATGCCGGGATGCAGTAAAAAGAACCAGAGAACTTCCACCCGCCCGGCTGCCGGCCACTCAAGCCGACAGCCGGGCTAGGAGTACATACACTAAAAAGAAAACAGAATGGATGTAAGGATATAAGGCGGCACTGCCTTACAGCCCTCCATCCAGAAAGAGTGAACATAAGGAAGGGGAGAATGTAAAATTCAGGCTTCCTTCTATTCGTCGCCTGCCGGGCTCTACTGACAGACATGGATGTAAGACCAAGGGAGGTCTGGGGAACACTCTACAAAAGTTAGGCCTCTGCCGGCCGGCACGATCTTGCCGGCCGGCAAAGGACTGAGCCAGTTCCACATCCTAACCTACTCTAGGTACAAATGTAGAACAACAGCCAAGAGTTGTAATAGCTAGGCTATTACTAAGGATAGGGGGGAAAGGGAAAAGAGGGTCCTGCAAACTCTGCTCTAGTATGAGATTATCCCAACGGCCAAGAAAGCTCATCCTAGCCTAGGGATTATCTAGGGGAGGGAGGTCAGCAACACTTGCCACCTCCCTCAATACCAAAACAAAGTTTGATGTTGTTATTTACAAGGAAATGAAGAATCTTATCCTTCAATCCGAGAACAACAACACTGGACTAGTCTGCTAGATCACTAGAAGAAGGAATCATCTCGTACAGAAACTTTCGGATGTGGTCTAGGGAGGCTAAGCCTCCTATGTCTGCTCCTAACCTAGCAAAGGAATCTCATTCTCTATGCTAGAAAGATACAGACCTCAGACTAATTACTCTGATGTTCTGCCCAAACCTGAAACCAGATACTGTACTCTGGTTACAGGAATAGAACAGAAACACCCTAATATAGTTACCCCTGAATACTATTCAGATAAAACCACTAGGGTTAAGCTTCAGGCTTAACTCAGAGGGAAAAGGGATTGAACTTAATCTCCAGAGGAGAAAAGAACAACTGGGGAAGTGTGCGAAAGTATACTAAAGCCCCATAGGCTACTAGCCTAGGCGCGGTGAGAATCGATTACCTAAATCACCGAAACTCTCTTGTGTACAATCTTGGAAGAAAATATTCAACAATATTCTTATATGTATAAAACTGCCTATAGCTTCAATAAATTTAAAACACTCGGAAATCTGTATATCATGCATGAAAGTATTAGGGCCAGATGCCTAGGCTACGAAGCCTAGCGTAGGCTAGGATCGGTTACCTCAATCGCCGAAACTGAATTACTAACGACATCATATAAAGAATTCCTATTTGTAAAGCTAAATAGCTAGAATTATTAAAGCATAAGGACCGGGAACGTCGCTCTGGCTAACTAAATGACTCATGCATAGCGAGCGACAGCGTCCAGGATGCCTCCGGTAGGCAACAGCTCTTGTATACGTTAATATCGCTTTCGATTTATTTCAAAACACCAAGAGCTTACATTTATACATAATAAAGATAATACTCAATTTTCCAGAGGCAAAAGAGGCTGGAGAAAGCATCATAATGTTGAAAATATTCCAAGATCACGAGGAAAACACAGAGTTGTTGAGCTATGAGATAAGGAATAAAGATGGCGCCGTCGGCGGCAATGTATACACACTCGAAGCGGGATAGGAGAGGTACCTTATTAACGGCTCTCCCTTCATTCTCGTTTTTAGATTTCTTGCCACTTTGACCCCTTGAAGCGTTAATTCTATTCGGGGTGAAGATAGCTATGTGGCGTGTCAAGAATACGTCCTCTGATATTATGCGATATCCCATGTTAAGTTTATTTAGGGATATTCGCTCCAGGAGTTAGAATTCTGGATACCTTAAGGTAAAATTCTCTGGGAATATCACCGTAGTCAAATATACCCTAGGAAGCTACCCTAAGGAACTTCCATCAGGACGACATGGCCTGAGCCCAAAAACCATGTTAGTGCTTCCTGCCCCCTGCAGGGAAGAGTCATACTAGACTTAGGAGAGAGTCTCGAGGTTTGCATATACCATATGAACAAACATAGCATCAAGAGCATACAGGTCTCGATGTATTCGTAGCCAGGTAAAGTTTGTACTCATGTAAGAACAAAGGTATTAACTATATATCTTGTTCATATATACATATGCAGATTATTAAAGGAAAATAATACTCTAGCATATCTTTATTGAAATCAATTTTGGGGCAGAATAAGATGCAAATACACATCAAGTATTTATTGGTAATAAATAACCAGCAAAATCAACATACATAACATAATGTTAACAATGTTAATAAATACAATAAGAAACATGTTTTACAATCAAGACCAGAAAATTTTTATTTCACCTGAAAAAGAAAAAAATTTAGGGCCACAAAAAAACTGAAAATTTATTAAATTTTCTAATATGCATTTCTGTGATATTCATTGTCTCTTCACACTGTGTAAGAACACACGGCACAAGTGTTGTCTCTATGTTTCTTCATCTTAATAACTAGAACAGTCCATAGTGCCACCTTGGTGACACTTATCCTAAAGTATTGTACTGTGAAGTGTCCTTCACCCATACTTTGACAGTCCCAGTCAATTCACTGTTCTTCGCAGCGCTAGAAGACAGGTTTTAGGACACTACCTGCCGCCCCCACAAAGCATTTCAACTCTTGCACTTGCTTTGCGTATTGTTCAAAAAACACTCTGGATGACTTCCATCCAGTATATGAGCAAAGACACTCAAAGTCCATGTATTGGAAAAAATTCAATGACGAAGCAATTTTTCTCAGATCATGACCTGCGGGTGTACTGTCAGGATCCGCTCTGCGAATAAAATAGGTGATCTTCCCCCTTAGTTGTTTTAGAGATAGGTTTGACCCCGATGTTTCTCCTTTAAAGAGCTGTCTTCCCCTGAAGTCTGAAGTTCTACGAAGATAGACCGTTAGACACTCCACTGAACACAGCGAGACATCTTCCTTCAGAGGGCAGATTCTCCAGGGACCCCACCTTTTGGTAGGTAGCTCATTCTTGGCGAGAAATGTTGGGTCAGGAAAGAGATTCAGTTCTCCCACTTCTGTGAACTGAATATGGCCCTCATCTCTGGAAAGGGCCACTATTTCACTAACTCTGGCCCCTGAGGCTACAGCAAACAAGAATATAACTTTCTGGGTTAAGTCTTTCATAGAGCAATCCTCATTGTTCACTGTTGAAGCAAAGTGTAGGACCTTATCCAAGGACCATGAAATGAGCTTCGGAGGGGCTGCAGGCCTAAGTCTAGCACAAGCCTTAGGGATCTTGTTAAAGATTTCGTTTGACAAGTCTACTTGGAAGGCATATAGCAGAGGCCTAGTCAAGGCTGATTTACACGTTGTTATCGTATTGGATGCTAAACCTTGTTTATGAAGGTGGATAAAGAAGGATAAACAGAAGTCTGTTGAGATTTCTTTTGGTCCTTTTGCCTCGACGAAAGCAACCCACTTCTTCCAAGATGACTCAGATTGTCTTCTGGTAGACTTAGACTTATATTCTTCTAAGAAGTCTATACTGTCTCTCGAGATCCCAAACCTTTTCTTTACTGCTAAGGAGAGAAAATCATTAGATGAAGGTTTTTGGTTTTCTGTGATGAAGCGAAAGGATCTCAGCTTGTTGAGGACCTTCATTAAGAGGTTGGTTGGAGGGAACAGGTAAATCCAGTTCCATTTGTTCCAGTCGAGGGACATGGCGTCCACCGCTTACGCTAGAGGGTCCTCGTATGGGGCCACATAACGAGGTAGCTTCTTGTTATCGCCTGTCACAAAGAGGTCGATCTGCAGTTCTGGGACTTGACGTAAGATGAAGGAGAATGATCCTGCGTCTAGGGACCATTCTAACTCTATCGGCGTGAGCCTGGATAGAGCGTCCACTGTCACCATTGCGGAACCCTTGAAAGTGAACTGCTGATAAATGCCATCTCTTCTTTTCCTCTAGGCAGAAGATGGCCAACATCACTTGGTTGATTTGGGGTGATCTCGAACCTTGACGATTCAAACATCTCACTATCACCTCGCTGTCCAGGATCAGTCTTATGTGGACTGAATGGCGAGGGGACAGTTTCTTCAGCGTGAGAAAGACTGCCATGGCTTCCAAAATGTTGATGTGGAAGGTCTTGAATAGAGAAGACCAAGTCCCTTGGACTTTCCGTTGGTGAGAGTGACCTCCCCATCCTTCCTTTGATGCGTCCATATGGATGATGACTGAAGGTAGAGGTGGCTGCAAGGGCACAGACCTCTTCAGGTTCTTGGCCTTCGACCATGGCTTGAGAAGCGATCGTAGTCGAGTCGGTATCGGTCTCCTGATGCATCTTTTAGTTGTGCTCTTAGCACCCGGTCTGTCACTGATGCAAACTGAAGAGAACCCAGTACTCTCTCCTGTTGGCATCTTGATATCCTGTCGGATTTCAGTAGTCTCTTGACAGATCCCGCTATCTCTTTCCTCTTCCCTGGGGGAATGGAGAGACAGTGTGACTTTAAGTTCCAATGTATTCCTAGCAACTGGAATTCTTGAGCTGGAGATATCGAGACTTCTTGACGTTGATCTTGAATCCCAGATGTTCCAGGAATTGGATCACTTTCTTGGATGCTTGCATGCACTCCGTCTTGGATGCTGCCCACACCAGCCAGTCGTCCAGGTAGGCTAATACCTGGACACCTTCTAGGCGTAGTTGTTGAACGACTGCATCTGCAAGCTTTGTAAAAATCCTTGGGGCTATATTTAGTCCGAAGGGCATGGCTCTGGAGACGTATTTCTTCTTCTGTAGCCTGAATCCTAGTTTGAGGAGAGTGGGCGGTTGATTGGAATATGCCAGTAGGCATCTGCCATGTCTATCGAGACTGTGTATGCCCTTTTTGGCAGCAGGGTCCTTATGTGTTGAAGGGTTAACATCTTGAACTTGCTGTCTTCTATTATTATTATTATTATTATTACTATCCAAGCTACAACCCTAGTTGGAAAAGCAAGATGCTATAAGCCCAGGGGCTCCAACAGGGAAAAATAGCCCAGTGAGGAAAGGAAATAAGGAAATAAACAAGTGAAGAGAACAAATTAACAATAAATCATTCTAAAATAAGTAACGTCAAAACAGACATGTCATATATAAACTATTAACAACATCAAAAACAAATATCTCATAAATAAACTATAAAAAGACTCATGTCCGCCTGGTAAACAAAAAAGCATTTGCTCCAACTTTGAACTTTTGAAGTTCTACTGATTCAACCACCCGATTAGGAAGACCATTCCACAACTTGGTCACAGCTGGAATAAAACTTCTAGAGTACTGCGTAGTATTGAGCCTCGTGATGAAGAAGGCCTGGCTATTAGAATTAACTGCCTGCCTAGTATTACGAACAGGATAGAATTGTCCAGGGAGATCTGAATGTAAAGGATGGTCAGAGTTATGAAAAATCTTATGCAACATGCATAATGAACTAATTGAACGACGGTGCCAGAGATTAATATCTAGATCAGGAATAAGAAATTTAATAGACCGTAAGTTTCTGTCCAACAAATTAAGATGAGAATCAGCAGCTGAACACCAGACAGGAGAACAATACTCAAAACAAGGTAGAATGAAAGAATTAAAACACTTCTTCAGAATAGATTGATCACCAAAAATCTTGAAAGACTTTCTCAATAAGCCTATTTTTTGTGCAATTGAAGAAGACACAGACCTTATATGTTTCTCAAAAGTAAATCTACTGTCGAGAATCACACCTAAAATCTTGAAAGAGTCATACATATTTAAAGAAACATTATCAATACTGAGATCCTGATGTTGAGGAGCCACCGTCCTTGACCTACTTACAATCATACTTTGAGTCTTGTTAGGATTCAACTTCATACCCCATAATTTGCACCATGCACTAATTCTAGCTAAATCTCTATTAAGGGATTCACCAACCCTAGATCTACATTCAGGGGATGGAATTGATGCAAAGAGAGTAGCATCATCTGCATATGCAACAAGCTTGTTTTCTAGGCCAAACCACATGTCATGTGTAGATAGTATGAAAAGTAATGGGCCAAGAACACTACCCTGTGGAACACCGGATATCACATTCCTATAATCACTATGGTGCCCATCAACAACAACTCTTTGAGATCTATTACTTAAAAAATCAATAATAATGCTAAGAAACGACCCACCCACTCCCAACTGTTTGAGTTTGAAAACAAGGGCCTCATGATTAACACGGTCAAAGGCAGCACTAAAATCAAGGCCAATCATACGAACTTCCCGACCACAATCAAGGGATTTCTGTACAGCATTGGAGATTGTAAGAAGGGCATCACATGCTCCAAGGCCTTTACGAAAAATAAATTGCAAACTAGGGAGTAGATGATTACCTTCAGAAAACCTATTAAGACGTTTTGCCAGAATGACTCTGAGTTTGTCTGAGTCCTTCTTGGGAACACAAAAGAGACTTCCTTGGAATTTGATGGACTTCGCCCTCCTTATCACCCGTTTGCTCAAGAGTTCTCGGGTGTATTCTTCCAGGACGGGGGTGGAGTGTTGGAAGACTTGAGGAAATGATGGTGGAGCTGTCCTCCAGCTCCAACCTAGTCCATTCTTGATAAGGCTGTGGGCCCAAGGATCGAAGGTCCAGCGATCCTGTAACTTTTTGAGTCGTCCTCCTACCGGAAGCATCTCATTGCTTCGACTGTCCAGAGGACTTGCCTCCTTGACCGCGTCCTCCCTTACCCCCTCTTCCTCTTGGAGGGTATCTAGAGGAGCCCCTTTTCAACCCTCTACCTTTAGGGCGAAAGGTAGTGGTCTGCCTCTCATATGCAGGAGTAAAATCTGGTGACTGGGCAACCAGCTGCTGAGGCACCATCTGTTAAGTTGGCTGGGGTTGTGCCACCATCTGGGGCACCGCGGTCATGGGAACTGCGGGAAGTTGTTGCTGCTGTTGTCTGACAGGGCGAGAGAGCAATCTAGGTCTTTTTGCCTTCCTCTTTGGTTGAGGACCCTCATCCCGGGAAGACTTCGTCTTCGCCGACATGCCCCACTTTTGGAGATTTCTATTCTCCGTGGCAGCCTTGTCCACTACTTCTTTGACCACTTTGCTCGTAAAGAGATCTTTTCCCCAGATATTGGAGACTATTAGCTTCCTGGGTTCGTGTTTCACTGCAGCCGAAGCAAACACGAACTCCCTACATGCCCGTCTGGCCTTAACAAAGCCATATAGGTCTTTGACCAGTGTAGCCAAATGTGCTTTGGCCATGACCATATTCATGTCTGGGGATCTATTGTCACTTGCCATTGCCTCCAAGCAAATCTGGAGGGACAGAGATGTGGCAAGTCTCTCCTTTGTCTCTTGCTCCCTACGCAAGAGAAAGTCAGACAGCTTAGGGAGGTTTTCGCTGAACTGGCGTCCAGAAATATCTGCCTCCAACTTCCCAACTGAGAAGGTAAGGTGGATTTCCTTCCAATCCTTATCCTCCGTAGGCAGGGCTAGGGATAAGGGTCTACACTCGTCGAGTGTAGGGCAAGGTTTGCCTGCCTCTACTGCCTTCATGACTGCCTTGAACCCTTTTGCAGTAAATGGAAAGGCTAGGTTGGCTGGAGCAAGAAAAGAGGGGTGTTTCTTGCTAGGGGCGGCACTTTTGAATTAGTGAAGCCCTTACCTTTCAGGCTACTTGACAACCGAGCCTGAGCTTTTTCATGGTCAAGAACTATGACCACCTTTGGTTCTGTCTCCTCCTTAGACAAAGGTTCCGCCTTCAAGCGGACGAAGCAGTCTGGGTAAGACTTAAAGCTAGGCCAGAAGTCAACATCCTCTATGACGACAGCCCCAGCTTTTCTGATATGAAAATCTTCCCATTGGTAATTGGCATGTATTCTGCATGCCTCCAAGGGTTCACATCAGAGCAAGGAGGAAGATCTTTCACGTTGAGTCTCTTCTGAGACCCACGGGACACGGCGAGATGGTCCATTCTTCTCTTCAGTTCAGCGTCCCTTTCTTCGTTTTGGTTACGAAGACTTTCCATTATAGCCATGAGATTAGCCAAGGCCTTACTCATGTCATCTATGGAGGAGCAGACGACGTAGAGGGTAAAGGTTCTGGGGCCGAAACCGACGAAACGGACTCCGATTCGATGTCATCCTCTTCAGTCTCGGGAGCCAGGGTAGACTCCTCTTCTAGACCTCCCGCTAGAAGATCCTTCTCAGTGTCCTCAGACACCTCCGACATCCTCTCATCTAGGTGGATGTCCTTCATAGCGTCCGAGACGTCCGTATCCATGGAAATCTGGACGCAAGGGATCTCAGATTGAGGCTGGGATATAACCACTTCTACACCAGCCTTAGGGAACAGACAGGCCCGCATCCGTTCACTCGGAGGGTAAGGCCCCGTGGCATTCTTTTGAAAGCCACGAACCCATCTGTGCAGCTTACTTCGTGCTGCATCCCTTGACTCCACTGTCTTGGGGTCATCGAAAGCCTCAGTAACCAAGGCCTTGCAAACATTGCAGCCCTGGGGGTCCCAGTATTTCAGAGGTCCCTTAGAGATGGAGCAGAGAGAATGAGCTCTGCACTCTTCGTGGCCACAGAAGTCCCTGCTCCTCACGTTGCAAAAGACTCTCAGGCACTTGGGATGATTCTCCTGTAAAGAGAGGAAAACTAAATGAGTATGCGGTAGTTCATCTCACCTGACAAACTATAAAAATATTATTATTAATATTTTTGCATATTTATTGCATATAGCTTAGGATAGACAAGCTAGAAAGGAATTAGGAAAGACACATACTTGTGTTTCCTGTCCAGCCAATTGCTGCGACCTCCCCCATAATTAAAACCTAGAGTTTTTCTATTCAGGAAACGCAATGGAAAATTTCTAACCTGTAAGGATAGATAAGTGTAACTTAACACTGACTTTCCAAAGGTTTTAATAATGTGGGTAAATTGTAACTGATCATCTATCAGTATGTGGAAAAAAATCTTTTCTTTCCATATATAACTGGTCTCAACAATAGACTGTGCATGGATACACAGGGTATGTTGGAAAATAACTACTGTATAATTCATACTATAGTTTTCTGTCTGCAGTATGATCTATACTGCGAATATACTGGCTACTGTATAATCATATACTGTAGTTCAGCCGGCATGTTGCCGGCTAGGCTAGCACCTGGCGGCACGATCCAGCCGGCATGTCGCCGGCTGGTTAGTACCTGGCGGCCAGGCCCGGCTGGGGTAGTGTCGGGCGCCGGCTGGGGTAGTGGCCGGCAGCATCAACCCGGCCGGCACCTGCCGGATAGGTTAGTACCCGGCGGCACTAGCCGATAGAGAGAGAGAGAAAGCAAGGAGTGAAGGGTACCTTATTAAATGTGTATTAACAGTAAATAAGGGTGTAAGTACTCAGTCTTACTGCCTTCCTCCAGAATGAAGGTTCAAATGGAAGGGGAGAATGTGTCATTCAGGCTTCCACCCAAACACAAACCATTGCCGGTCTCTGCCGGCCACTGGTATGTGGATGGCAGTCCAAGAGAGGACTGAAGAACACTCTACAGTATAGGGGTCTCTCGCCGGCAGCCGGCACAGCTTTTCCCGGAGCCTTGCGTCCATAAGGGAAGGCTGAGCGACTAAGCTGCTGCAAGTAGGAGCCCCAGCCGGCACCACAACCCGCCGGCAAGCGGCGAGATTGTAGGACGACGGCCAAAGGGTTGCGATAGTTATCACACCCCTAAGAAACTCTGTTCCAATATCTGTGCCGTCCTAGGCGGCAGGAGAATATCTATTCTCCAACCTAGGGTCTGCCAATATAGTTGAGGGGCCGGCGACAGACTTGCCGCCTCCTCTCAATATAGTAGAAACAGAGTTCCAGTGCCGGCACCATCCTAGGCGGCAGAAGAATGTCTATTCTTCAGCCTAGGGTCTGCGAGCACAGGACTAGTCTTCTAGACAGCAGGGAGAAGGTGGCAGCATCATGCAACCACTTCAAGTGCGGCCTAGGGAGGTCTAGCCTCCTATGCCGGCAGCTAGCCTGGCAGGGGAACGACTATTCACCCTGCCGGCCAGCCGCCGGAAAGACTATATACTCTGAGGTTCTGACCGAAACCCAAAGCCTGCTATCTGCCGGCCAAGGGAAGAGACAGAAAACGCTAGCCAAATCAAGCCGGATTGTCTACTCAATGGCAAGACTAGGCTAGAGTTGTAGCCTAAGGGTACACTCAGAGGGAAGAAGGGATTACCCTTATATCTCCACTGGAGAAGAGTATCGGTTCATATTATAATTCTAGGAGATATCTATCTCTGCCTGAATTGATAAAACGATACACGAGGGTAAACCAGGAACATGTATGAAAGTATACTAAAGCCACTAGGCTACTAGCCTAGCGGCGGGTGAGATCGACTACCTTAATCGCCGAAACTCTCTCGTATACAATTGCAGAGGAAAAGGAATATATATGCAATCAAATATCTTGCATGTATAAATTGCCTAACTAGCTTCATTTATAATTGTTATTACACTAGGAATGTCTATTATATCATGCATGAAAGTAAACTAAAACGCATAGGCTAGGAAGCCTAGCACAAGCAAGGTTCGGTTACTTAAATCGCCGAAATTATCAAGAATACAATCGGCATATAAATAACTTCCTAGCAATGAAGACTGAATAGCTTCGAAATATTCATGCTATTAATACCGGGAAAGTCGTTCAGGCTAACTAAATAACTCATGCGTTATGAACGACAGCGCCCATGGCGCCTCCAGTTAAGTCCAAGGCTCCCTCACTTAATTTAACCTAATTTCACTGTGGCGCAGGAGCTAAAATTTATACAATGTAAAGATCAAATACTCAACTTTCCAGAGGCAGAAGAGGCTGGAGATTGCATGATATCCGCAAAAAAAAACAAATCGTAACGAGAGATAGCCAGGAAAACACCGAGAGATACCGCTACACTTATAGGAATAAACATGGCGGCGACGTACAGCGCCATCTGGATACTCAAAGTAGTAAGGGAGTAAGGGTAACCTTGATATTGGCTCCCCTTCAAATTTTGCCACTTTCCCCCTCGAAGCGAAAACGCTATTCGGGGTGAAGATTGCTATGTGTCGTATCAAGATATACGTCCCCTGATTTATGCGATATCCTTAAGAGAAATTTTAAGGATATTCGTGCCAGGAGTTAGAATTCTGGAGACCTAAAGGTAAATTCTCTGGGAATATCACTGTAGTCAAATATACCCTAGGAAGCTACTTATAGGAACCTTCCATTAGGACGACATGGCCTGAGCCCAAAAATGTACAATATACATAATTCCCTAAAACTAATTTTTTATTAAATAATGGCAAAAAACAACTTGCACACAAACCACATTGACACATGAAACTACTTACCATCCAAATTATGAGCCTTCATATAATATCCCTTAGGCTCACATTTTCCGCTGGTAACATTGGCAAAGTAAGATCTGAAATGACAAAAGAAAGCATAAGAACCATGAAAGTAAGAATCATTACAAAACACTGACAATAAAATTCAAAACATTTCTTTTCCAACATTTCCTTTTCACGTGAGAGAAAGGTTATTGTCATGGGTAGACATAATACTTTTAAAAGATGTTTAAAAGACAAAAATATCTATTCCCAGTGTGAGCAGCGAGGCGAGATATGATTCGACTGTGGCCCTGCTTGGGCAATCCTGTCATCTCTTCATTTTCATCAGCATTTTGAAAGTAAACCAAGCCTCGCCGTGAGCGCCTGCCGTGATAAGGGATCTGTCCTGCTTTGACCAAGATGTCATTGTCTTAATTAGTGGAGTCAGCATATTTTGAGAAACCGAGCCCGAGGAAAATCCTTGTTTAGGATATATATCATCATGGAAGGACACGTGCTGCCTCTTGTTACGACTTAACACGTGGTCCAGATTGCATAAAAAATTTCTTCTAGAAGCTTCCATGGCGTGATCGAAGTGGGCATTTTTGAGGAAGCCAATAGAGATGCAGAATTGTTAAAAAGAATGCCTGCTATGGAGATGACCACTGCAAACTGTAATTAACTCCGCCCATACATGGGTATATAAACTTCAAGAAGAGATTGTCCAAGAGAGATAGGACAGGACATAAGACAAGAGAGGAACTATGATCCAATGTCCTAGTGAGATAAGAAACAGAAAAGACCAGAAGTCTGATAGAGCCAGATTCTAACCTTCCCTTCAGACAACAAAAACCTATCTCCAAAAGATCCTGCTATGGCCGAGAAGAAGAGACAAATTGAAGCAGCCAGCCCTACCTGCTTGTGGCAAGAAGTAGCGAACACTGCTTGCAGCCTGCCTTCGTTCAACAGTATCATCGAATCCTTGGAAGACGATCTCTGATGTCCCTTCTTGATGCCACCCCTTTTGTGACGTCTTTGAATCCGGTCATCGTGCCAGTTTCATCTGAACTTCAGCCGCCCTTCTGCAACGTTCTCAAGCCTTACTTCAACAGTATCATCGAATTCTTGGAAGAAGATCTCTGATGTCCCGTCTTGATGCCACCCTTTTTGTGACGTCTTCGAATCCGGTCATCGTGCCAGTTTCATCTGAACTTCAACCGCCCTTCTGCAACGTTCTCAAGCCTGAAGTCTCCGTACCAGCATTGTCTCAGCAGCTGCAGAAAACTATCCCTTAAGTATTTCTACCTTACTGACTGTTCCCCTTTTCTGTTGGTGATTGATTGGTTTGATTTGTCAGTTAAGTAACCAAAGAAGTAACATTGATTTTCTTTGAGTTTGTGAATAAACGTGTTGTTTTCTCGTGAGTTTCTTTTTATATTCATTTCCCATATTTAATTGGTTGTTTTTGACATTTATTTTACTTATTAAAAGAACTTGTAATGATTTTAAGATCATAACAGTTATATAACAAGTGCTCTGGATTCATTTTACTCAAAGTAGGGTATAAACACATTTAATAGGCATTTAATTTCCCTACAAATACCCAGGAAACACTCTTTACCTGTATCTATAACTGCATTCAGATCCAGATACTGGGATTACCACTCTCTTCAATTTCTCCCTGTAATGCCAGAAGAGCTGATTGGGGGTGCCACTGGGCAAACCTATCACAAGCCAATAAACTTCAAAGGCCTGCCCATAATCGGTATTGGGTAACCCTGTATCGTAACACCTGAAGATTCGAAATTAATTCGTTCCGAAGTGGTTTTCGTTTCGTGACCCCACTTGGAAGTGGGAAAAGATGTAGACAAAGAAGAAGAAGTAGTCTCCGATCGGTAACAGACAATATTGATTGACTGTTACTATGCCCTGTGAGGACGATGAGGTTATATCTCATAAGGATGAGAAGAACTCGACCCTAGATCATCAAGCTGTTCGTCAGCACGGGGAACACCAAGAGGAGAATCACGAAGAACTCGATCTCCTCTTGGATCAGGCGAGTAATAGAAAGGGCACGGGCCTCAGACACCTCGACGACAGGTAGACGTCCCCGTGCCCATGTCAGGGGAGTATTCCAAAGAATTTTTCAGTTCAGCAGGTAGAAACATCAATCAATGTTCACCTCCAGCTACCTGCAAGACATAAACCACAGGAGCTTAGACATATTCTCAATAGGTCCTGTGGTGGTTGCTCATAACAGGATCTAAACACCTCAGCTCCCTTGTGGGATAAGTATCAGAGGTTCGAGGGCAGAGGTTACCCACGAAATAAGTGCAGGATGAATGTGGCAGTGACTGGCCATTTCCTAATTCATCTTCCCCTCTATTGGGGTGTAGCATTCGGGGAACCCTGCACAGCTGATCTCGTTCTTCTGTGGATGATTTTCACACTCTTTGGACAACCTCATATACATATATATGTTATGTCCCGGTCCTCCTGTCAGGGGAGGTGGGAAGAAATATACATAAGTAGAGGGCACGGCCAGAATAGCTATGATGTATGTTCCCACAGATTAATTCCTTATTCTCCAGCAATGATTGCCCAGGCCATTATCCTGCAAGGATAATGTGGTGCAGGATCCCTCAAGGTATCATTAGGCCTATACAGAGGCCATCACGGGCCAGTTGCCAGCCAGTTTGTTTGGACTTCCACCCACCTAAAGGTGAGTCTCCTCAGTAAAGAGTGGAAGGTTTGTATTTTGCACAGGAACAAATGACAAATTTGGAAGGAATTTATATTGTTCCTGGCAATACAAAACTGGAGCTCTTTACACATACTGACCCGCCAGCACCAATCCCCTGAAAGTCCTGCCGCAATTACAAAAGTGACGGTTAGTGGCTAGTCCTGGTGTGAGTGGGATGGTTAACCTACCCCGCTCTCCCCCTCCACTAACTAGCGGTGGGTAGTTACACCCTGACAAAAAGTTTATCGGCTGGTTTCAGCTTCGCCGAAATAATACTCCACAGTAAAGAGCTCCAGGTTTGTATTGCTAGGAAAAATGCAAATTACTTCCAAATTTATTATATTGCCTTTGTCTAAAGTTTCCTTACCAATTCCCTTACAACGTGTTTCACTTAGGGCCAAGATATCCAAACTATATTTCATAAATTCATTCTAGACTTGCTGTAACTTCTCAATCTGATTCATGACTCTAACATTCCAATTACAGTACCTATTTTCAATTTTTTTTTAGCCCCTGCTAGGCCCGGGACTGGGGACCATTCTGTTATCTTCTCTTTCCATGACTGACTAAATCCATAGAGGATTCATTGGCTGGATACATCAAAGGATAGCCAGTTCCTTGTGATGCGCAGTGTCTATCTAACCAAGGCAAGTGACCCCTGCCGGTCCCTACTAATTCTAGTACGACCAACCGGCAGGCTTTGGGAGTAAAAGACAAAGAGACAGTTTGTCCTTCGCCTTAAACCCAATCCATCACCCTGCTGCCAGTGACTTCATCGAGATTTGAGGGGGCATTTCCTCCACACCCAAAGCTCTCATCACTCCATCAAGTTGCTCATCCGCTGATACGAGTATAACCATTGGCAAACATGGATAGCTAAGATATATTGCCTAGTACGGTACTACTGCCTAGCACAGTACTTTAAAAAACCGAAAATCGTTTTATTGTCTCTATGTATGCAGAATCATATCGTACATGCTCTCCAGAAGTTTCAGCCAATTATTTTCACAAATAATGAAGATAGAGCGCTCTTTAAATGATGACATCATTCTTACTGCGTCATCTGCATGACTGAGTTTGTCAGAATCGTCTTTGTGTGTTTATTTTTGCATATATATAGAGATTTTTTCACTTATGTTTCGAAATCTCTTGTGTCTGGCAGAGATGGAAGGAATTGGTAGAGGGTAGGCTAATACATACTAAGATCTACGAGAAAACCAGCCAGTTTCCAAAGACGTATAGAAATTCATGCATGTGTGTTTGTCTACCTGATGTTCATATGTTCTGTACATTGTGCTTTCACAATATCCTTGTGACTTTAGAGCAATGCCAATGTTACCTAAGGTCACAGAAAGAACAAAGAGAAAGCAAAGAGTAACAAAAAAGAACCAAGAAGAGAGGGAAACATGAAAAAGAGTACAAAGCTGGAACATTCTTACTAAACCTCTGGCAACAATGAGAGGCAGCTGGCAACTCATACGCCCTTACACCAAGTGTATTAGTAAACTTGGGGTTTAAATACCTATTTTACGGAGCTTCCATGTAGGAATAAACAATAGAAGTACAAAGTAAGGTCATCATAATATTATTTTGATTTTTCTAAGAAAAAGTGAGAATTTATAGCAAATCTTTGGGAGCTTATAATGCAAAAACATACTTATTCACACTAAAGTAAATTTTTCTCACGTATTCATTGTTCAAAATTAGAGAAAAAGAAATAATTGAAAAGAGGAATAAAAATCCTACAATTTTTTGTAACAATTTTGATTTTCCCTTTTCTCTTTTTTTCATGATTTTTTTACGTCTAGCCGAAGAAAATTGAGAAAAAAAAATATTAATAAAAGAAATAGGAAAATCGAAAATCTGTCACAGAATTATTTGGTTTATAAAGAAGTTTTGATGGTACGATTTTCAATATAGATGGTGTCATATTAGTGAAGAAACATGTACCTTTTTTTTTTTTATAAATCATGATTTTTGCTAATAAATCAAAAAGTTTTTTTATATGATGAAGGTATTATAAATGCCTAAAATATATAGAAATTGTGTACTGTATTTTGAATCATTAGGAAAAAAATACAGGACATAAAGGACGGTCCCCTTAAGTGTAGGAACAATTATGTTAAATACAGTAAAAAAATTATTTTCATTATATCTATGCACACATTTTCCAGATAGAAAAAAGCAGCAGAAAATTCGTAACCTATACTTACTCAAAACAAACACAAATGCCATCCTTGCAAAAGCTATTTCCATTAACGTCACATGATTTAACAGTGCCATTCTCTGGGATATAGCATCTCTCCAGTACTTTCTGGTGCGAGGCTGCAATGAATAGTAAGAGGGGTATATTCAACAAATCTCAATGTTCCAACAACCTGAGTTTTAGTTTCTTTGCCTAGATTTATCTGCTCAGGACTTACTGTGTTCTTAAATCAATTAATAAGTTTTGTGAAATTAAAAGCTGTTAAGATAATCTGTAATCTTCTTAAATTTAAAAACCTGAGATCTTTGAATAGGAGTGCTGTATGTCTTTAGTATGAACTGGAATGGCCATTGAATCTTTAACAAGGTATGTACAGTAGTTAGTGGGAGGTAGGTGGAGGGAGACACATGTCTGCCCAACTGTACCATGCAGCTTTTAACTCTTAACTTCCTTCTCTCAAACACTCTTCCAAATTCTGTCACAAACCGGCCAAGCTTCTCTTCCGCGTCTGCAACCAGTACAGTATCATCCGCAAACAACAAATGATTTACCTCCCATTCATGGTCATTCTCGTCTACCAGTTTTAATCCTTGTCCATGCACTCGAGTATTCACCTCTCTCACCACTCCATCAACATACAAGTTAAACAACCACGGCGACATCACACATACCTGTCTCAGCCCCAACCTCACCGGAAACCAATCGTTCACTTCATTTCCTATCCTAACACATGCTTTACTACCTTTGTAGAAACTTTTCACTGCTTGCAACAACCTTCCACCAACTCCATATAACCTCATCACATTCCACATTGCTTCCCTATCAAATCTATCATACGCTTTCTCCAGATCCATAAACGCAACTTACACCTCCTTACCTTTTGCTAAATATTTCTCGCATATCTGCCTAACTAAAAATCTGATTCACACAACCCCTACCTCTTCTAAAACCAACCTGTACCTCTAAGATTGCATTCTTTGTTTTATCCTTAATCCTATTAATCAGTACTCTACCATACACTTTTCCCACCACACTCAACAAACTAATACCCCTTGAATTACAACACTCATGCACATCTCCCTTACCCTTATATAGTGGTACAATACACGCACAAACCAAATCTACTGGTACCATTGAAAACACAAAACACATATCAAACAATCTCACCAACCATTCAAGTACAGTCACACCTCCTTCCTTCAACATCTCAGCTCTCACACCATCCATACCAGATGCTTTTCCTACTCTCGTTTCATCTAGTGCTCTCCTCACTTCCTCTCTTGTAATCTCTCTCTCATTCTCATCTCCCATCACCGGCACCTTAACACCTGCAACAGCAATTATATCTGCCTCCCTATTATCTTCAACATTCAGTAAACTTTCAAAATATTCCGCCCACCTTTTCCTTGCCTCCTCTCCTTTTAACAAACTTCCATTTCCATCTTTCACTGTCTCTTCAATTCTTGAACCAGCCTTCCTTACTCTCTTCACTTCTTTCCAAAACTTCTTATTCTCTTCATATGAATGACCCAATCCCTGGCCCCACCTCAGGTCAGCTGCCCTCTTTGCCTCACTTACCTTGCGCTTTACTTCCACATTTTTCTCTCTATACCTTTCATACTTCTCTACACTATTACTCAGCAGCCATTATTCAAAAGCCCTCTTTTTCTCTTCCACTTTTACCTTCACTCCTTCATTCCACCATTCACTGCCCTTCCTCATGCTGCCTACAACAAACTTCTTGCCACACACATCACTTGCAATCCCAACAAAATTTTCTTTTAATAACTTTCACTCCTCCTCTAAATTACCAGTTTCTCTTACTTTCACTTCGTCATATGCCATTTTCAACCTTTCTTGATATTTACTTTTTACTCCCAGTTTTATTAGCTCTTCAACCCTTACTAGCTCCCTTTTACATCCACCTATTCTATTCCCCCACTCTTTTGCTACAACTAATTTTCCTTCCACAAAAAAATGATCAGATATACCATTAGCCATACCCCTAAACACGTGCACGTCTTTCAATCTTCAAAACATTCTTTTAGTTATCAACACATAATCCATTAACGCACTTTCTACCACTCTTCCATTTGCCACTCTTACCCATGTATACTTATTTTTATCTTTCTTTTTGAAAAAGCTAGAACTTATCACCATCTCTTGCTCAACACACATATCTACCAGACTCTCACCACTCTCATTTTCACCTGGTACGCCATACTTCCCAATGACACCTTCTACCTCTCCAGCGCCCACTCTAGCATTCAAGTCACCCATGACAACTACATAATTCCTTCTACCCAGTCCTTCTACACACCTAGTTAAATCATTCCAGAACTCATTTCGCTCTTCTTCACTTTTCTCACAACCTGGCCCATACGCACTGACAAACGCCCAACATTCCCTACCCAACCTAACCCTTACCCACATTAACCTAGATGATATCTCCTTCCATTCCACTACTTTATCTGTCATCCATTCACTCAGCAATAAAGCCACATCTTCTCTTGCTCTTCCCCTTTCAATCCCAGACATTTCACCAAACATCACTTCACCTTTCCCTTTTATCTTTGTCTCACACAAAGCCAATATATCTATCCTTCTATTCCTAAACATACTTCCAATCTCACATCTTTTACTCTCTATCGTACTACATCCATGCACATTCAAACACCCCAAAACTAGAGTGCAGGGAGCAACAACATTAGAATAGATCTTTCATGTATAAACTATAAAGAGGAAGAAAAATAAAATAGAATAGTGTGTATGAGTGTACCCTGAGGTATAGAGGCTATGGCACTACCTAAGAGTAAAAAACAATGGTTTGATTTCAGATTGTACTTCTAGAAGAGCTGCTTACCATAGCTAATGAGTCTCTTCTATACTTGCCAAGGAAAATAGCCACTGAAAAAATTACATTGCAGTAGTTAACTCTTTGAGCAAAGAGAAGTTATTTGGTCATCTCAGTGTTGTAAAGTGTATGAAAAAAGAGGAAAATGTAAAAAGAATAGGCCAGACTATTCGGTGTGCGTGCAGGCAAAGGTAAAATGAGTCGTAACCAAAGAAAGAGATCCAATGTAGTACAGTCTGGTCAGTCAAACAGATACAATAACTCTAGCAGTATTATCTCAAAGGGTGCCTGGTGTACAAGCCTTTAGGGCCATGGCCATTAGAGATTTAAGGGAAAGTCAATACTAGGACATAGGATGCTTATCTTTCTTTAAGAGGGATAATGTCAGAAGCATTGGACCACAAATCAAGACTGATTTGTAAAGATGATGGAGGAGTTATTTCTCAGCAGAGGGCAGTCAAATGGAAAGATGCTCAGTTGCATAAATGACCAATGTTAATTGAAGGACCAGCAAGTAATGATTGTGGCTGCTACATCCCTTCCAGAGGAGAACAAGAAAAGATAGAAGGGCCACGAATTTCACCTTTCCACAAGATCTATACCAAACATGTTACCTTGGACGAGATACATATTTTCCCCATGCAAGGCTGGGAGATTCTACATAGCTACTGATCAGCCACCATAAGACTACCTTTTGGTAAAAAGTGCCCCAACAGGTAATCCGGGTGGATAGACAGGTATAAACTCACGAGTTCTTCCTTAAGATCACAGACATCTGCACTAACCTCAGGTGCCTCTGTCATCACAACCCACACGGCTAGAAAGAAAATAAACAGGGTGCTTCCTCTAAGTCCTGCAAGTACTAAAGTAGGGTGCGACACTCATTCAAGGAATAATGAATCCTGCAACGTAGCAGCTTGGCCCTCCAGAACCTCATGCATCTCAGTCAAGTATCTGCAGGACGGATAGGCTCAAGCAGGAACTGGGTCTTTGTAATGTCCCCTTACTAGAAAGGAGGAGAATCCTCACCCCTCCGTAATTTACTAGATGAGAGAGCATACCCAACTATTGTACCTCTTGCCTAAGAAGAGAAAAGTCTTGAGATCTTTACTCTAAAATGTCCTCCTCAGGTAGCAGGGGGCATGTGCACCCAAGCCCTGAAGAAGAGGACCAACCAAACCCCCCAAAAAATAGATCCAAACTCTACCAAAGAGCTACTTCAGCAGAGGCAGAGGAGAAAGATTTTGATCTGCTTGAAATAGTTATAAACAACAAAATGAAACACAGTTGTTTTGTTATGAACTCCCAATTATTATTATTATTATCATTATTATTATTATTATTACTAGCCAAGCTACAACCCTAGTTGGAAAAGCAAGCCCAAGGGCTCCAATAGGAAAAAATAGCCCAGTGAGGAAAGGAAATAAGGAAATAAATAAATGATGAGAATAAATTAACAATAAATCATTCTAAAAACAGTAACAATGTCAAAACAGATCTGTCCTATATAAACAATTAACAACGTCAAAAACAGATATGTCATATATAAACTATAAAAAGATTCATGTCAGCCTGGTCAACATAAAAACATTTGCTCCAACTTTGAACTTTTGAAGTTCTACTGATTCAACTACCCGATTAGGAAGATCAATCCACAACTTGGTAACAGATGGAATAAAACTTCTAGAATACTGTGTAGTATTGAGCCTCATGATGGAGAAGGCCTGGCTATTAGAGTTAACTGCCTGCCTAGTATTACGAACAGGATAGAATTGTCCAGGGAGATCTGAATGTAAAGGATGGTCCGTTATGAAAAATCTTATGCAACACGCATAATGAATTAATTGAACGACGGTGCCAAAGATTAATATCTAGATCAGGAATAAGAAATTTAATAGACCGTAAGTTTCTGACCAACAAATTAAGATGAGAATCAGCAGCTGAACACCAGACAGGAGAACAATACTCAAAACAAGGTAGAATGAAAGAATTAATTCAGTTAACTACAGCTGATTTCACTAAATTTCACGTTAGTAAACAATTACCATAGTTGTTACAAAGGACATTATGTAGAATATGATTGATATATTATTAAATTTTACCCATTTTTACTATGGACAAAAGATTGGCAAGGAAATATATTGTTAAATTTATGCATCAAGCTGTAGCTGAAGCTGGGAAAATGAACTAAGCACAAGCTGTTTGGCATCGGGGAAAGCTGTGCCCAAAACTGGAGAAAAACAAAAAGAGAAATCAGTTAACGGTGTATTTGGTTTATGAAATGGTAAACCAAATTGCACAAAAACTACCTAACCTACAGAATAAGCAGAAAAAGTTAATAGTTTTGTAAGCTTTGAAATCCAGCACTGTAAAGCTAAAGACTGTAAATTCATTGTGCATCAGCAACATGGATGAAACCCCCATAAACCTCAAACGTAAATAAAATAAAGATAAAAGTATTTTTTACTTAAAACCACATATCTTTTAATGGTAAAATAAAAATGATAGTTCAAGTACTGTAATAATCGTTTCTTTCAGCAACTGAAAAAAAATCCTTTGGTAGTTTACCTTAATCATATACGGTTTTCTCAATCATCTTATAAACATTAACAATGATAAAGACGTATATTCCCTATGTTTTTATTTTGTAATACGATACAGATATGTGAATATTACGTGCATTACAGTATTATTGGATCCAGTCAAGTAAAATATCAGTTTCATCAAAATCAAACCAGAGCCAGTGTGTACCTCTACTTCTATTTGTTTCCTTTTCTTTAAATGCTTTAAGCAATGGTTTTCCATTTACTGTTTGTCTGATGTGTCTTACAAGTAAGGTGTTGAAAATATAAAATAAAAGTTACTACATTACTACATACAATAAGAAATCTTTCTCTCCTTTTATAATTTTATTAAACAAAAATTAAAATGAGAACATACAATAAGAACTGTTTTTCTCATTTGCTTATTTTTTTTTTTTTTTTTTATTTTCTATATTCCTATTTTCATTAATATTTTTACACCACAACATGCTTTATTCATCTAAATCTGATGAATGGAAGGGGAGGGTGCTCTGCTATCCACAACAGCTGATATCAGATGATCAGCTGTTATTGTTATTACTATTATTATTATTATTATTATTATTATTATTGATATCAAAAATTTTAATAAATTTTTATTTTTCCTAACATACTTACCGAGATCGGAGTTGTGGGGAATGAAAGTGATGGAGAGACAGAAATTGAATGTGTTTGAGATGAAGTGTCTAAGGAGTATGGCTGGTGTATCTCGAGTAGATAGGGTTAGGAACGAAGTAGTGAGGGTGAGAACGGGTGTAAGAAATGAGTTAGCAGCTAGAGTGGATATGTGTTGAGGTGGTTTGGCCATGTTGAGAGAATGGAAAATGGCTGTCTGCTAAAGAAGGTGATGAATGCAAGAGTAGATGAGAGAAGTACAAGAGGAAGGACAAGGTTTGGGTGGATGGATGGAGTGAAGGAAGCTCTGGGTGATAGATGTGAGAGTAATAATAATAATAATAATAATAATTCTTTATTTCCAATACTTACATTGGGTATTCCTAAAATATAAAGCTACAATTAGTAAAATCATCTTACAAATAGTTCAAATATTTGTTATTTTAGACATACAAAAGTTGTTTTAAGAATCAACAAATTGGCAAAAACTTTGTAATTGAAATAATTCAACAGTAATAAAAGAATATCATAAAATCAGAAAGTATTTACTTAGAATATAGTGAGTAAAAATTACTCTTGCTGAATATTGAAATACATTGTCATAGACCACATAAGTTGTATTAAAAACAACTCATGTACAAATAGTATTAAAATATAACACATAGTAATCAAATAAGCATGCTAGATTATAAGGAAATCTTAATTTGTAAATAAAAGCCATCTTATCCATAAATATTATCTAAAACTAATTCCAACATCTATAGAAGTACAGTAGTGCCTTCAAAAGTACTTTTAATAAGGCAATTAAGCATAAAGTTCTTACATTAATCGGGACCATTTAAAATTAGTTTCTTCAAGTGTACAGTAGAGTCCTGCAGTAGAGGGGCTTGAGTGTCCCAATGATGGGCTGGGCAATGGCGGTGGGGTAGTTTATCCACCCTGGCAGGCTCAACCATACCGCTAAGGCCAGTTCTGAGAGACCAGACCAAGACTGGACCCCTATAGGCCTTCTCCTTTATTTTAAGATAGGCAAAGGCTAGGAGAAGGAAAACTCCAAAATCAAACCAAACAAGACCCCAACGGCGGAGCTTCCCAGCACCGGCGGAAGAATGCAATGCCTGTCGGGCAGGCAACAAGGCGGGCCTTGACATAACAAGAACCCGGCAGCCCGATGCAACCAACATCGGAGAAGCCGCCTGTCTCATATGTCTTGAGCCGCGGTGAAAATGATGTGGGCCAAGTGTGTGTGCGTGGCCGTTGCAAAGCCACGACCACCCAAAACAATATACCCAGCTACTGACATTCTGTCGTTTCCTCCACCCTTCTTCATCTCTTTCTCACCATCATCATCATCATCACCACCAGCAAGTCCTGAGGCGACAGCACCGTGGGTGAAGGGGACAGGCCTGGATAGCTGGAAGCCCTTAGCCCACGACTGCACTCAGGCGGCGAGTCTAAGATTCAGTCGCTCTCTGGTGACGGTGCCGTGACACCAGAGTTCGGCAGCTGGACCCGTGACTGGGCTGGCCTATTGAGGACACCGCAGCCCACCCCACATGGGGAGGCCCCTAGAAAAGGTGGGGTAAACATCGGACACGGCAAACCCGTCTGGTCAGCTCACCGCGGCTGGCGGACATCCCACTAATGCGGTCGAAATAACAAGAAAAAAATATTAACCTTAGGTGCGTGGAACATCCGCACCCTCCAAGACGTGACGAACACCAACCGCCCGGAACGACGTACAGACCTCGTCTGCAAGGAGCTAGCCCGCTTCAATGTTGATGTGGCGGCTCTTAGCGAGACCAGACTACCCGAAGAGGGCAACATCAGGGAAGCTGGAACAGGCTACACCATCTTCTGGAAAGGCAAGGCCCTAGAGGAGCCTCGCACCCACGGTGTTGGCTTCGCCATCCGTTCCCAGCTAGTGCAGCAGCATAACCTAGCTCCCAAGGCCATCAGTGAGCGCCTGATGACTGTCCGCATCCCCATCACGCGGGACAGACATCTCACCCTGATCTCTATCTACGCCCCGACTATGACCTCAACCGATGATAACAAAGCTGCCTTCTACACCCAGCTCGACCGCACCATCCAGGCAGTGCACGCCAATGACAAGCTCGTTGTGCTTGGCGACTTTAATGCCCGAGTAGGCAAAGACCATCGCCTGTGGGAGGGAACCATCGGCCGCCATGGCATTGGAAATTGCAACGCCAATGGCCAACTCCTACTGGGTCTGTGTGCAGAACACCAACTTGTGGTAACCAACACCATCTTCCAGTTACCAAAGCGACAAAAGACCACATGGAGACACCCACGGTCTAAACACTGGCACACCCTGGACTACGTCCTGACCAGAGCCAGAGATCGAGGAGACGTCCGCATCACCCGATCCATGCCCGGAGCGGACGACTGCTGGACGACCACAGACTCCTCATCTCTCGACTCTCCGTGACGACCCTACGACCACCCAGAAGGGCACCTGACAGCGTACCACACCAACGCTTGGATTGTAGTAAGCTCCGCAACCCACAGGTGGCACAGAACTACAAGGAGGCCTGCGAACAATACCTCGCAGACCCTGTGGGTCAGGCCACTGTTGAGCACCACTGGACCACCCTCAGAAATGCCATGGCCCGTGCCGCGGAGGAAACACTAGGCTACACCACCAAGAAACGGCAGGATTGGTTTGATGAGAATGATGCTACCATCTCTCTTCTCATTGAAACCAAACGACAAGCACGCCTGACTTTGGAAAACCAACCAACAGCAGCTAACAAATGTGCTCACAAGATGGCTGAAGCTGGTTGCCAGAGAGGTATCCGTGAAGCCCAGAACATCTGGTCGCAAAGAAAAGCTGCAGAAATACAGAGTTTCGCTGACCAACGTGACCTGCGCAGATTCTATGCAGCAACAAAGGAAATATTCGGTCCCACACGGTCATCAGTGGGCAGCCTGAAGGACGCGGATGGGGCCACGACCATCACCGACAGCGAGGGCATCCTGGCCAGGTGGAGGTCTCACTTTGAGAACCTCCTCAATGACCAAGCAGACACCCCAGACGATCTCCTGCGAATGACCCCGCAGCATCCCGTCCGTCACTGGATGGCACTACCACCCTCCATCCATGACTTCAACAAGGCCCTGCAGCGCATGAAGCCCGGCAAAGCCCCAGGGCCAGACAACATCCCGTTGGAGCTCCTCACTCACGGTGGCCCCGGCTTGAGGAACCGTTTGATGCTCCTTATACTGAAAATATGGGAGACCAAGACCCCCCCCAGTGACTTCCGCGATGCAAACATCACTACCATCTTCAAGAAGGGAGACAGGGAGAACTGTAACAACTACCGGGGAATATCACTACTAAGTATCGCGAGTAAGATTTTCGCTCGGATTCTCCTTGACTGCCTCCTTATTCTCGCAGAAGACGTCCTGCCAGAGTCCCAGTGCGGCTTTCGACCTTCCCGCGGGACCATAGACATGATCTTCTGTGCGCGACAACTACAAGAGAAGAGCCTCGAACAACAACAGCCCATAATGTTCATCTTCTGGGATTTGAAAAAGGCCTTCGACAAAGTACCTCGACCTGCCATGTGGGCTGTCCTCAAAAGATATGGCTGCCCACCCGATTTTGTCAAGCTGGTGCGTGCCCTCCATGACGGAATGGTTGGGAGAGTCTGCCACCAGAACTCTCTTTCAGACCCATTCCCCATCAACGGCGGCCTGAAGCAGGGCTGTGTTCTGGCCCCGACGTGTTTCTCGCTATACACCGCAGCAATGCTCAACGAGATTCCTCTAGACACACCCTCAGTCGACCTACGTTTCCGCATGGATGGAGGCGCTTTCAACCTCGCTAGACTCCGCGCCAGAACCAAGACCACCTTGTGTGCAGTGCGAGAACTGCAGTATGCTGATGACAATGCCACCCCAGGTCAGACGGCAGAGGACCTGCAGTCGTTAGCTGATGCATACAACTCTGCCTACGAACGTTTTGGGATGCAAGTCAACTCAGACAAAACCAAGACCCTCGTCCAACATCCACCAGGACTGATGCTCCCCAACTTCAATACCACAGTGAATGACCAACCGTTAGAACAGGTGGACCAGTTCTCCTACCTAGGGAGCATCCTAACATCAACTCCCACAAGCAAAAAGGACGTGGAGAACAGGATCAGGGCAGCCCACTCCGCCTTTGGCCGACTCAACTGCAGCGTATTTAACAACCACGCACTGACAATAACCACCAAAATAATGGTGTTCAGGGCAGTAGTCCTCTCCACGCTCCTGTATGCATGTGAAACATGGACGCTATATAAAAACGATATTAAAAACCTAGAACGCTTCCAACAAATGAAACTGAGGCAGATCTTGAAAATCCCCTGGGAGAGCCACACCACCAACATTGAAGTCTTAGAACGTGCCTCGCTGACCAGCGTGGAGGCCACCATCATCCACCACCGCCTCGGCTGGATAGGACACGTGCATAGGATGGATCCATCTAGGCTCCCAAAGAAAATATTCCACGGAGAACTGACCCAGGGCACCAGACCACGAGGAGCCCCGAAAATGCGCTATAAAGATCAACTAAAGCGCACCCTGGCTCTAACTGACATCGATCCTTCCTCATGGGAAGAAACAGCCAGGGACAGGAAAACCTGGAGGAGTACAGTACACCATGGCACCGTGGACTTCGAGGAGAGGAGGAGACAAAATGAGGAGGCTAGGAGGAGAAGGAGGAGAGAGCGATTAGAACAGCCCCGCCCACCACCTACCCTCCCTTGTGAACACTGTCCGCGACTCTTCCACCACAGACTAGGACTTAACAGCCACATCAGGCATAAGCACCCACCCCACAGATAGGAGGCTGATGGCTAACGACAGAACCCAATACTCGGACACGAGTGGGCGCCGACGACGACATTAAAAGCAGCGAGAGAGGATTTTTGTTTAATTGTGCCAGGTACTTTACTGTATAATGCTGGGCCTCGAACTCTAAACTGGCGGGAGCCTATCTCTGTTTTCGCCCTTTCTACATACAGATTTTCCTGCTGTCGAATAGAAACCCCATTAACTGCGTGTACTGTTGGAAAATCGTATAACCATTCAGGAGTTATTTTACGTATTGTTTTGAATACCAAATTACAGACATCTATGGTATATTTGTCTTTTATCTTTAACCATTCTAATTTTTTGAGGTAAGGGGATATGTGGTCATGTTTTTTACATTACCAACAGCCACTCAGGTGGCAAAGTTTTGAAGTTTTTGAACCCTTTTCATTTGTATAGAGCCAGTTACTCCCCAAATTCTTAAACAGTAGTTGATTATACTCATAGCCAGCAACTGAACCACTATTTTACGCGTAGAGGAATCAAATGAGTCTTACTCTATTTATATAAATTAAAGAGAGGCAAGAGAGCGTGCTAGAAATAGGAATGAATCGCGAGTGATTGTGACGCAGTTCCGGTAGGCCCTGCTGCTTCCTCTGGTGCCTTGGATGACCACAAAGGTAGCAGCAGTAGGGGATTCAGCATTGTGAAGCTTCATCTGTGGTGGATAATGTGGGAGGGTGGGCTGTGCCACCCTAGCAGTACCAGCCGAACTCGGTTGAGTCCCTTGTCAGGCTGGGAGGAACGTAGAGAGGAGACATCCCCTTTTTTGTTTCATTTGTTTGAAGTCGGCTACCCCCCAAAATTGGGGGAAGTGCCTTGGTATATGTACTGTATGTATGTATAAACTCTAAATACTTTAACATAATAAGAGGATGAGAAATTAGATAGAATAGTGTGCCTGAGTGTACCCTCAAACAAGAGAACTCTAACTAACCCAAGACAGTGGAAGACCATAGTACAGAGGCTATGGCGCTACCCAAGACTAGAGAACAATGGTTTGATTTTGGAGTGTCCTTCTCCTAGAAGAACTGCTTACCATAGCTAAAGAGTCTCTTCTACCCTTACCAAGAGGAATGTAGCCACTGAACAATTACAGTGCAGTACAGTAGTTAACCCCTTGGGTGAAGAAGAATGGTTGAGGACAGAGGAGAATATGTAAAGAATAAGACAAAGATATTTATAGGGGTATTACTTTTGGCATAGCTGAAAGATGAGCCAAGATAATTTTAGTGAGGGATAACTACCCCATCCGCTAGTTAGCGGGTGGGGGTGGGGTAGCCCAGCTACCCTGCTATGCTCACTCACTCACTCACACCTCACAGTTGAATAACCACTTTGCTTTCTGGCAGGACCTCTTGGGGAACAGGGTGGCAGGCTAATTTATATAAATAGCTCCAGGTTTGTATACTAGAAAAATACAAATTACTTCTAAAATTGTTATTTGTTCTGGTGCAAATGCAAACCCTCCCCTATTTATAGGGGTGACTTACTCTTAGGAGGGAGGAAAGCCTCACCAACTGGCCTTGGCTATGACCCGGGGTTCTCTCTACTTTGATCGGAGATTGAAATTAGCAGTAACCCTACACTCGCTAAAATCGAGTGCCGGTATAGGGTAATGCACTGAAAGTGGTCTGCAGAAGCTTGCGTGTGAGAGCAACTAGCAATATGACTTGACTTTAACTTATGAACTCAAGTACAAACTTGAGTTCTTAAGACTTACCCAATACCCTCAATCTAAGGGGTATTGGGGATGTAACAAAGTACAGTATTACACTGTATTACTATACTTTGAAGGCACAAGGGAAATGAGTCTTACCTGCAGAAAGGTGAGGTCAGCTGTGCTGAGGCTTGCGGAGCTGTTTCCCCCAGGGGGGGGGGGGGGAGAAGGTGAAAGGAAGAAAGAAGTCGGTCATTCTTACTCATTCACCCCAGACTAACCCGTGTAACCTAAGCCCTCAACCCTCTACTACTTGTCCATTAAGGAGCTTGAGGCACTAGACCATTTGTTGTGCAACCACCACATGACCAATAGAAAAAGTTTCCATGTTCCTGTGGGTTACATCTTGCAGGTAGTGGGCAGTGAAGGTCGTTTGATGCTTCCACACACCTGCTTGCAGTACCTGCGTCACAGAGTAGTTTTTCTTGAACACCAGGGACGTTGCAGCCCCTTATGTCATGAGATCTGGGTCGTTTGGACGGAGGAGGGTCTGGATTGAGAGCTCGCTCAATCAATTTCTTAATCAAAGAAGAAATGGTATTCCTTGTAACACTCCTCTTGATGTTCCCCATGCTCATGAAAAGTGATTGCATATGGGGGCGAGCTGCTGCTGTTCTTTTGAAGTAACACCTCAGACTCCTCACTGGACAGAGTAACAGTTGGTCTGGATCTTCAGTTACAGAACGAAGACTCTCTATCCGGAAGGGGCCGAACCTAGAACCCAGCACACCCGGATTTTGAGTCTTGGCAATGAACTCCGGGATGTAGCTGAGGATTAATTCTCCCCATCTCCTGGAGTGGGAGACATTAGAAGATAGACCATGCAGTTCGCTGACTCTCTTGGTTGAGGCCACAGCGAGTAGGAACACCGTCTTCCAAGTGAGGTGGTGATCTAAAGCCTCACATAATGGTTCGTAAGGGGGCCCTTCAGAGACCAAAAGACCTGAACCACGTTCCAAGAAGGAGGTCTAAGTTCCGACTGGGGACAAGTAAAATCGTAACTATGTATGAGTAAAGAAGGAAATATCTACTCCTTTCAATCTAAAAGCAAGACTCAAGGCTGATCGGTAGCCTTTGACTGTCGAAACCAAGAGAAGATTTCTTCCCGAAGGTGCACAAAGAACTCCGCAATAGTTGGCACAGAGTCATCAAGGATGCCTCTGTGGATTGCCTGAGGTGTCTAGACAATCTTTTCGTAACTCGTTGCGAAAAGCCCCTCCAGCCGAGAAGCCGAAGAGAAGCTTTGGTCCTGTGGTAAATGTTGGCATGAGGTTGTTTGAGCAGGTCATGCCATGGAGGGAGTTCCTTTGGGATCTCTGAGAGGAGTTGCAGGATGTCCGGGAACCACTCTGCATGATGCCATAGTAGAGCTATCAGAGCCATTCATAGGTTGCTCTTTGCTTGGACCTGGTTGAGAACTTTTCTTATCAGACAGAATGGGGGAAACGCGTACCCATCCAGGTTTACTCACTCTTGTTGGGATGCATCTTGCCAAAGAGCTTGGGGATCCAGGACTGGGGAGCAGTATAACGTGAGCCCGAAATTCAGGGCCGTTGCAAACAGATCCACAGTCGGGGAAACCCGCAAAGTTAGGACATTGTTGACTACTACAGGATTCAAAGACCACTTGGTGCCCACTATTTGAGTCGCTCTGCTCAAATTGTCTGCCAGCACAGTCCGTTTGCCTGGAATGAAGCAAGCCAATAGGGTCACCAAGCTGTCTTCTGGCCATCTGAGTATCTCTACTTATAGATGGCATAGTTGCTACTAAAAGGTACCCACCTTGCTTGTTTAGATAAGCCACTACCGTGGCATTATCGCTCATCAATACTACAGAGCGTCCCGCCAGGAACTGGTGGAACTATTTGAGGGCCTGGAAGGCTGCCCTCATCTCTAAGAGATTTGTGTGCTGGTACCTTTCTGATTTGGACCATTGGACAGAGTTGATGTGATGCCGGTAGTGAGACACCCCCCCCCCCCTTTGATGCATCTGAAAAGAGCATCAATTCTGAGGTAGGAACAAGAAGATCAACCCCTTTGCAGAGGTTTAGATCTGTCAGCAACCATCTGAGGTCTGACCGTTCCTCTTGTCCTATGCGGACTAGGCAATCCCTGGAATTGATGGGCTGATTCCATTGGGATTCCAGGCGCCACTGGAGGGATCTCATCCTGAGGCGACTGTTGAGAACTAGTCGGGCCGGAGAGGAGAGGTGACCGAGCAGGCGAAGCCAGCTCTGCGCTGGGAGCTTTTCTCGCCTGAGGAAGGTCTGTGCTACCTCCCTCAGTCTCTGAATCCTTTAATCTAATGGGAAAGCTTTGTGCATTATGGTGTCTATTCGCATGCCCAGGTATACCAGTTCTTGAGAGGGAAGCAGGTGAGACTTCTCGGGGTTTAACACGATCCGCAGATCCTGGCAAAACCTTAGAAGCTCGTCTCGGTGGCAAAAAAGGACTGCCTCCGAGTCTGCAAGTATCAGCCAGTCGTCCAAGTATCTTAGGAGATGGATGCCAACTCTGAGAGCCTAAGATGACATTAGGGCGAATACTCTCGTGAAGACCTGGGGTGCTGTGGAAAGACTGAAACACAGCACCTTGAACTGGTAATGCTTGTGGTCTAGCATGAATCCTAGATACTTCCTGGAAGACGGATGGATTGGGATCTGGAAGTATGCGTCCTTCAAGTCTAGAGTGCACATGAAGTCCTGCAGTCATATAGCCTTTCTGACCATGTTGGCCGTCTCCATTCTGAACGGGGTCTGTTCAACAAACCTGTTCAGAGCCGACAGGTCAATGACTGGTCTCTACCCCCAAAATACCCTTTTCAAAAGAAAGAGTCGACTGTAGAAGCCTGGGGACCCGTCGAGGACCTCTTGCAGGGCACCCTTCTCCAAAATGGTCTGGACTTCTGCCTAGAGGGCAAACTCCCTTTACATAGGAGTTCAATGGAAGAGGCACTCAAATCAGTGGCAGGAGAGTGTGAGAGAACAGGAGGCAATACCCTGAACGAATCACCTCCATTATCCAGGGGTCGGCTGCGTAATGAAGCCACCTCTGCCAGCGGCTCTGCAGGCATACCCCCACAGGTGGTTGTGTGGGAGGATTGCCTGTCCTAGTGGGATCAGCCTCAGCCGGATCCATTTTTCTCTTTGCCTCCACGAAAGGATTTCTTGCCTCGAAAGGCCTGTTCAGACACCTTTTGACCTTGCTATTTTGGATCTCAAGCTCTTTTTGCCTGCAGTTTAGGAGCTTTTTTCTTCTGTGGTTGAGAAGTATAGGGCCTGGCTGTCAAGAGCTTCAGGATGAGGGAGTCCTGGCAGGACTTCCTCCACTTCTCTACCACCCGCTCGACGTCCCCGGGATTGAAAAGAGCTACCTTCAAAAGGAGCATTCATGAGTCTCGCCACATCGGCCTGAAGGAGTTGCCTATGGAATCTTCCTGTGACGGCATCCCTCCTCTTCAAAATGGTGTTGGCCCAGAGGTTCACCACTTGATGGCAGAGGAACACGATGGCCCGAGTACCAGACAATAGGAAAGTCTCATTAGACTTCTTGGTGGACTCCTGAGACCAGTCCTGGGACTGGATCAGTTGTCCTTAAGAACCCAACCAGAAGTCGAGCCACGAAGTAGCCTGCATGGCGTACTTAGCGACTTTCTCCTGGTTGAGTATCTCAGAGGCCGAGAATGAGACAGGCAGTCCCATAAGCTTCTCGAAGGGCTTGCCCTCGAGAGTCCATCTATAAAGTGGTCGAGAGGAAAAGTAGGGAGAGACTCTGTGCAGGATTAATTTCATTTTAATTTATTTTTCTTTGTTTTGCCAAATCGAGAGAGAGAGAGAGAGAGAGAGAGAGAGAGAGAGAGAGAGAGAGAGAGAGAGAGAGAGAGAGAGAGAGAGAGAGAGAGAGAGAGAGAGTTTGTTTTAGTTTTGTTAAATCGAGAGAGATGTTTTATTTGCTTTAGCTTAGTCATTAATGAGAGAGAGAGAGAGAGAGAGAGAGAGAGAGAGAGAGAGAGAGAGAGAGAGAGAGAGAGAGAGAGAGAGAGAGAGAGAGAGAGAGTGTGTGTGTGTGTGTCTGTTTATTTACTTAAGTTTTGTCAAATCGCAAGAGAGAGAAATTAATTTTATTTGCTTTAGTTTTAAGAGAGAGAGAGAGAGAGAGAGAGAGAGAGAGAGAGAGAGAGAGAGAGAGAGAGAGAGAGAGAGTATATGTGTATGTGTGTTTATGTGTGCGTGTGTGTTTGTGTGCGTGTGTGTTTGTGTGTCCGCGGTGCGCGCCGAAGAACAAGTGGTAGTTAGCGAATGATTGTTTGTAGTGGGAAAGACTGTCGGTATATTTGAGGTTGTTTGTTCACATTTTTAGCTAGGTTAGGGCGGGTAATGAATGTCTTGGGCGAAAGGATTTTCTATTTGACTGTATCAGGAGTCGGTTGTTTGTTTTGTTCTTCGACAGCCGGCTGTGAAGTGATTTTTCTTTATATTGGAGCCGTAATTCCTCCTTTGGACTCCTTTAGGCTTTGGATTCCTTTACACTCTTTGGAGTTAATTCAGGCCTTGAAGGTGTTGCTTGCCTGCCTTGCCTTGTAAATATGAATAGCATGATGATGACGACCTGGACCGTACAATGAACATAGTTAAACTGCGGATATTTATATAAATAGAGAATTTGAGCGCTGACGACCCAGCTGGAAATAGAATTGTTCTTTACGATGATGAACACCGATAATGTGAATGGACAGTCGAATTGACTCCAGTTATTGTTTGCCTGGAAGTTGTAGCAATTGGCTACAAGGACTGTTACCAGTGTGTGGAGTCTGTGGACTACGGTTACCACACAACTTATATATTTAATATTTTAGCGTTCTCGCTTATGTTGGTGTTAGATGTGATTTATTTCTGGGTTGTGGTATATGATTGGGTTTAGTATTAAGTGATTTATTTTAGTGTTTAAGTGTTTTTCGTTACTGTGTGGGGACTGTTGGTGTTGGATTCGTAAAGGTTCTGTGATTGGTGAGTTCTGTGTACACACACACACCGCTATAATATATAAATATAAAAGTGTTATTTTTGTCTGTTTTAGTGTTAAGGTTGTTTAATGATGTGTGATTTTTTTGTTTTGGTTGTGGTGAATATAGTTTTAAGGTTATGTTTTGTTTGTTTTCCCTTCGTGCAATCGTCCAGTTTAAAGTAAAGTAAGGGGAAAGTTTGTATTGTGGGATATTTGAAAGTAAGAGTGATCAAAGGTGTGGGGGTTTGTTATCGTTTACATCCCGCCACATAAATTTGGCGCCCGAACAGGGACAGTCGAAGGTGGGATTGAAACTGGACTGTTGGACAAGGGTAAAGTAGGTTTAGGAATTACTTAAAATATTAATGGTATCGAAATGGAAGAAATGGAAGAACAGTTGTATATTTTAAAGGAGGAATTGCGGTTGTCTAATGAGCGAGAGGAGAGGTTGTTGGTGGAGAATGCGAGGTTAAGTAGTAAGAATGAGGAGATGCAAAGGAAACTTAGGGAACTTCAGGGAACTGTAGAGAGAGTGGAAGAGGGTGTTGAGATGAGGATGCGAGAAAATGAGTAACGAATGGAAGCAAGGGTAGGGCAAGTAATGGGGATGATAAAAACTGTCATGGGTGAAGGTGCAGTCGGAGGAGTGGCTTCTGCTTCTAGTAATGGGTTATTATTATTATTATTACTATCCAAGCTACAACCCTAGTTGGAAAAGCAAGATGCTATAAGCCCAGGGGCTCCAACAGGGAAAAATAGCTCAGTGAGGAAAGGAAATAAGGAAATAAATAAATGAAGAGAACAAATTAACAATAAATCATTCTAAAATAAGAAACAACGTCAAAACAGACATGTCATATAATAAACTATCAACAACATCAAAAACAAATATGTCATAAATAAACTATAAAAAGACTATGTCTGCCTGGTCAACAAAAAAGCATTTGCTCCAACTTTGAACTTTTGAAGTTCTACTGATTCAACCACCCGATTAGGAAGATCATTTCACAACTTGGTCACAGCTGGAATAAAACTTCTAGAGTACTGCGTAGTATTGAGCCTCGTGATGGAGAAGGCCTGGCTATTAGAATTAACTGCCTGCCTAGTATTACGAACAGGATAGAATTGTCCAGGGAGATCTGAATGTAAAGGATGGTCAGAGTTGTGAAAAATCTTATGCAACATACATAATGAACTAATTGAACGACGGTGCCAGAGATTAATATCTAGATCAGGAATAAGAAATTTAATAGACCGTAAGTTTCTGTCCAACAAATTAAGATGAGAATCAGCAGCTGAAGACCAGACAGGAGAACAATACTCAAAACAAGGTAGAATGAAAGAATTAAAACACTTCTTCAGAATAGATTGATCACCGAAAATCTTGAAAGACTTTCTCAATAAGCCTATTTTTTGTGAAATTGAAGAAGACACAGACCTTATATGTTTCTCAAAAGTAAATTTACTGTCGAGAATCACACCTAAAATTTTGAAAGAGTCATACATATTTAAAGAAACATTATCAATACTGAGATCCGGATGTTGAGGAACCACCGTCCTTGACCTACTTACAATCATACTTTGAGTTTTGTTAGGATTCAACTTCATACCCCATAATTTGCACCATGCACTAATTCTAGCTAAATCTCTATTAAGGGATTCACCAACCCTAGATCTACATTCAGGGGATGGAATTGATGCAAAGAGAGTAGCATCATCTGCATATGCAACAAGCTTGTTTTCTAGGCCAAACCACATGTCATGTGTATATAGTATGAAAAGTAATGGGCCAAGAACACTACCCTGTGGAACACTAGATATCACATTCCTATAATCACTATGGTGCCCATCAACAACAACTCTTTGAGATCTATTACTTAAAAAATCAATAATAATGCTAAGAAACGACCCACCCACTCCCAACTGTTTCAGTTTGAAAACAAGGGCCTCATGATTAACACGGTCAAAGGCAGCACTAAAATCAAGGCCAATCATACGAACTTCCCGACCACAATCAAGGGATTTCTGTACAGCATTGGAGATTGTAAGCAGGGCATCACATGCTCCAAGGCCTTTACGAAAACCAAATTGGAAACTAGGGAGTAGATGATTACCTTCAGCAAACCTATTAAGACGTTTTGCCAGAAGACGTTCAAAAACTTTAGATAATATGGGAGTTATGGAAATTGGGCGGTAATCAGTGGGACTTGAGCTACCACAAACACATTTACATGGAGGAGTAACATTACCAATCCTCCAACTAGTGCTAAAAGCTCCTCTTCTTGCTAACTTGCGCAAAATAACAGATAACTTTGGAGCTAAGAAATCTGCTGTCTTTATAAAAAACAAAGGAAAAATACCATTTGGGTCCACACCTCCATAAGCATCAAGGTCCATCAACAGAGCTTTAATCTCACGAGATCGAAAAGCTAAACTAGTTAGTTTAGCCTCAGGAAAACAGGAATGAGGAAGTTCAAGTTTTTCATTACTCTGTTTACTGTCAAAAACATCAGCCAAAAGGGTTGCCTTTTCCTTTGGACAGTGAGTGACTGAGCCATCTGGTTTAAGTATAGGAGGAACTGTTGCATCTACACCAAAGAGTGCAGATTTAAGGGTAGACCACCATTTATGTTCCTGAGTTGTACCAGAAAGTGTTTCTTTTATGGTTAAATTGTACTCCTTTTCAGTTGAGGCATAAACTCTCTGAGCAAAAGCTCGAAGCTGAGTATAGTTGTTCCAGGTCAAATCTGATCTGTTACCCTTCCAAAGTTGATAGGCCTCCTGCTTCTCCAAAAAAGCACGTCTACAATCATTATTGAACCACGGTTTGTCCTTCACTCGGTACCTTAGCACACGAGAAGGGATACGCCTATCAATTATGTTGACTAGATTCTCATTCAAAGGGACAACAGGATCTACACTATTATATAATTGTGACCAATTCAAGCACAAAAGATCATGTAAAATCCCATTCCAGTCTGCTTGGGATTTCATATAAATTTTACAAGAATATGATATATCAGGGACAGGCTGCTCAGTCTTCACTAATAATGAAATCAAGGCATGATCAGATGTCCCGACTGGAGAACCAACCTTACCAGTTATAACGCCAGGGGAGTCAGTGTATACAAGGTCCAAGCAATTACCAGACCTGTGAGTAGCTTCATTTATGATTTGCTCACAGCCTGATTCAGAGGCAAAGTCTAAAGCTCTTAAGCCATGGCGATCGGTAGGAGAGATAGAACTTAACCACTCCCTATGGTGAGCATTAAAATCACCAACAAAGACAAAAGAAGCCTTTCTATCATCTTCTTGTATCTTAGCCATAATGGTAAGACAATCGAAGATAGAATCATCCATGTCTGGATTCCGGTAGATCGAACATAAATAAAAGTTGTTATGCCTGCCACAAACTTTTATTACCTGAATCTCATGACATCCACATTGATAGCAGGACTTATGAGAAGCAGGGTACTCGGTCCTAATATACACCGCCATTCCCCTGGCCCTAGGGATGGCATCACGTTTCAACATTATTGGCTTCTTGAAACCAGTTACAAGGAGCTCAGATGAGTGCCTCATATTAGAAACCAAAGTTTCTGAGCACAAAAGAATATCATACTGTCTGGACGCAACTGTAAGGTCTTGGATATTTGCATGAAGACCACGAATATTGCAATACAGAAGACGACATTGACAAAATCTAGGACGTACTGGTCCAGGATTTCGCTCAATGTCTCCAGACAGCATAAGAATTAATAGAAATAAAAAAGAGACATCATACTTAAAAACTAGATTAACAAGAATTATAACAAAAACAATACGTACAGAATTATAACAAAGTGATTGATGATACCCATAGACTATAGTAAAAAGTCGGAAAAACTGGTCAACATGGAGGAGCCGATACACCATGCAAGGCTAAATACCCTTCAGGATAGCCACTTCAACTGAAGGGAGGACAGTAAGGATGGTTTTGAGAAGAAAAAGAATCAGAAAAAGGAAAAGACAACCTCTTGATAAACCACCAGGCATCCAAGGCCCTTCTATTAAGCCTGCCCAACACACAATTTCAAAAAAACAAGAGGAAGAAAAAAAAAATAAGATAGAATAGTGTGCCTGAGTGTACCCTCAAGCAAGAGGTTGATGGTGGAAGAGGATAGGGTAAGTGATAATGGGGAAGGTAGTGATAGTGATATTGAAAGTAAAGGGCCTAGACATAGTAAGATTGGAACGAAGGGTGATAGGAAGACTGAGAAGAAAGGTAAAGATAATGTGAAGAAAGAAAAGAAGAAAGGTCAGGGTGTGAGTGAGAATGATCATGAATGGGTGAAGGTGGCAAGTAAGAAAAAGGGTAAGAAGGGAATAGTTAAAGATAGGACTTTGAGTGTAGAATTAGATTCATTGTATTCAAATGAAGAAGAAGGCAACAAGAAGGGAGTAGGCAGTGAAGATAGTAGTGAGAATGAAGTAGAGGAAGTTTGTAAGACAGTGTTTATGAGAGAGGTACCTAGGTGTGAAAGTTTTAATGAGCATAGCAGTAGGGATGTATATAACTTCTTTAGGGAATATGAAAAGTTTTTTCAGGCAAAGTATGGGGATAGTAAGAGAGTTTGGGCTAGGGAGTTGGGAGAATTTTTGTCAGGATATTTGTTGACGATGTATGGGGTGATAATGAGTGTAGGAGAGGTTGAGTATGAAAGTGTAAAGAGGAGGGTAATTGAACAGGTGAAACGTATGAAAGGTAGTGTTGGGTATAAGCGAAAAAATGATTTTGATGAAGCACGAATGAAGGTGGGTGAAGCAATCTCGATGTATGTATGTCGGTTAGAAACATTGGCTAGAAAAAAGTATGGGGACGAAGGAATAAATGAAAATAAGGAACTAATGAAGAAGTTTTTGGGTACAGTACCAGAGAGTGTGTGTGAGTTTATTAATTTGAAACGGAAGGAGAAAATGAGGTGGACTAGAGAGAGATTGACTTGGGATGATATTTTAGAGATAGTTGAGGATTATGAGTTGGATAGGTGTATGAAAGAAAGTAAATCTGTGAGTGTAAGAACTGGAATGGAGGAAAGTGTGCCAGAATTTGGTAGTTTTAGAGATGCTGTTATGAGAGGGCCAATGAGGGTAGCTGATAGTGTACTGTAGTAGATGGAACTGTTAGGGTGAGTAATGTAGGAATACCCATGCCGAGAAATGACAGGTTTAGACAGGGAAATCAAGTTTGGAGAGATAGAAGTGCTAGTGCGCAGCAAGGTAGGTTAGGTAGTGGTATCCGTGAAGACAGGTGTTATAGGTGTGGGAAGGTAGGGCATAAAAAGAACGAGTGTAGATGGGCATTAGGAGCATGTTTCGGGTGTGGAGAGACAGGGCATCGTATTAGCGACTGTAAGAAAGAGAAAGTGATTAAGTGTTATCGGTGTGGTATGACTGGGCACGTAGCAAGTGGATGTAGGAGTAATCGTATGAATGTGATTTGTGGTAATTGTGGTAAGGATGGTCATTATGCTAGAATGTGCAAGGAGCCGCGGGGTAAGTGTACTGAATGTGGTGCAGATGGGCATATAGCTAGAGTATGTAGGAGGAAGGGATTAAGTCAGCCAGGATGTTCGGGAAACTAGAGTGTGAGAGGGTTCAACTGGGTGAGTCCTCCTGTGTGTGTAAAAGGAATGGGATCAATGTTCGTGAGAATGGGATGAATAATTGGTTGGAAATGAGCAAGTATGAATCTAGTATGCATGAGAAGTTAGGGCTGGAAAATAAAGAATTAGTGTTAGTTGAATATAAGAAAAAGAGGCGTTTGAAAGTTTTAAGTGAGGAGAAAGTGCAAGGGAAATTTATAGGTATAGGTAAGAATCTGAAAATGCATGACAAGGGTGTAAATGTACAAGTGAGTGTGGAAGATAAATGTATTAATACAGATGATTCATGGCTGAGTATGAATGATACCTATAGTGTGGGTGGCTTTGGGTTAGATGATGTAAAAGAAAGAATGAATAACGCAAGAGTGAGAGATAGGAGAATGATAAGTAGTATGAATGAATCTTTTATTGAAGTAAAAAATTGTTTTGATGAAATGGATGAATTGTTGACCGAAATAAGTGAGATTTTAGGGCCAGATGATAGTGAGGTAGATGGGATAGTACATGATATATTAGAAGAGAGGAATTTAGATAGGAATAGTGTTAATGTAGCGAATGATTGTGCTACGGAAGAAGCGAATGAGAGAGTGTATGAAGGCCCAGTTACTCGAAGCCGAGGCCCTGTTCCCGATTGCGACTGGGTAATGAGAAAATAAGTGTTGTATGAGGATTTAGCAAAGTAAGGGGGGAGGAATGTGGAGGATTAATTTTATTTTAATTTATTTTTTTGTTTTGCCAAATCGAGAGAGAGAGAGAGAGAGAGAGAGAGAGAGAGAGAGAGAGAGAGAGAGAGAGAGAGAGAGAGAGAGTTTGTTTTAGTTTTGCTAAATCGAGAGAGATGTTTTATTTGCTTTAGCTTTGTCATTAATGAGAGAGAGAGAGAGAGAGAGAGAGAGAGAGAGAGAGAGAGAGAGAGAGAGAGAGAGTGTGTCTGTTTATTTACTTAAGTTTTGTCAAATCGCAAGAGAGAGAAATGAATTTTATTTGCTTTAGTTTTAAGAGAGAGAGAGAGAGAGAGAGAGAGAGAGAGAGAGAGAGAGAGAGAGAGAGAGAGAGAGAGAGAGAGAGAGTATGTGTGTTTGTGTGTGTTTGTGTGTCCGCGGTGCGCGCCGAAGAACAAGTGGTAGTTAGCGAATGATTGTTTGTAGTGGGAAAGACTGTCGGTATATTTGAGGTTGTTTGTTTACATTTTTAGCTAGGTTAGGGCGGTAATGAATGTCTTGGGCGAAAGGATTTTCTATTTGACTGTATCAGGAGTCGGTTGTTTGTTTTGTTCTTCGACAGCCGGCTGTGAAGTGATTTTTCTTTATATTGGAGCCGTAATTCCTCTTTTGGACTCCTTTAGACTTTGGATTCCTTTATACTCTTTGGAGTTAATTCAGGCCTTGAAGGTGTTGCTTGCCTGCCTTGCCTTGTAAATATGAATAGCATGATGATGACGACCTGGACCGTACAATGAACATAGTTAAACTGCGGATATTTATATAAATAGAGAATTTGAGCGCTGACGACCCAGCTGGAAATAGATTTGTTCTTTACGATGATGAACACCGATAATGTGAATGGACAGTCGAATTGACTCCAGTTATTGTTTGCCTGGAAGTTGTAGCAATTGGCTACAAGGACTGTTGCCAGTGTGTGGAGTCTGTGGACTACGGTTACCACACAACTTATATATTTAATATTTTAGCGTTCTCGCTTATGTTGGTGTTAGATGTGATTTATTTCTGGGTTGTGGTATATGATTGGGTTTAGTATTAAGTGATTTATTTTAGTGTTTAAGTGTTTTTCGTTACTGTGTGGGGACTGTTGGTGTTGGATTCGTAAAGGTTCTGTGATTGGTGAGTTCTGTGTACAAACACACACACCGCTATAATATATAAATATAAAAGTGTTATTTTTGTCTGTTTTAGTGTTAAGGTTGTTTAATGATGTGTGATTTTTTTGTTTTGGTTGCGGTGAATATAGTTTTAAGGTTATGTTTTGTTTGTTTTCCCTTCGTGCAATCGTCCAGTTTAAAGTAAAGTAAGGGGAAAGTTTGTATTGTGGGATATTTGAAAGTAAGAGTGATCAAAGGTGTGGGGGTTTGTTATCGTTTACATCCCGCCACAACTCACCGAGGATTTCGTAGTATCTCCTCTGAAATACATATGGAGGAGAGAGAAGCTTGGATGATGAATTGACACAGAGAGATGAAGAAGAACCAGTTGCCTGGGACATTGCCTTCTGTTTGGCCCTCCTCAACCCCTTTGACCAGGGCAGAGCTGCACTGGCCTTCAGGGGTCTCTGAGTACCATAAAACTGGTCCCAGACCATATCCTTACCATCCAGAGGGGCTGCCAGATGCATAGCACCTGCCAGAAGGCATGTTCGGATTCCTTCCATTCATCCTCCATTAGCCTATGGCTAGTGGCAGCTGCCAAAGCGTCGTCCTCGAGATCGCTTTACCCTTCCACTTCTGAACTCTCACCCATAGGAGCCTGGAGTGGGTCCAAGTCGTTGTTAGGATAAGCCGGGGACAGGGTAACTTCCTTGGACAAGCTTGCTTCCCTTTGCCTCTCAAGCAGAGGTGGGGGAAGTCTGCCCAAGAATTTTGGGATGGTAAACCTATCCTTAGGTTCCCTGCACTGAGGCAGGAGTTCCTCATTCAGTGAGGGCCTTACAGGATCAGCGGGTCTGCAGGAAGCATGGGAATCCGCAGAAGAAAGAGCCACGTCACACTGGGTCGGAGGGCGTGCCTCCTTAGGCATTATCTTGACAGGGAGGGACGGAACGAGTCCCTGGAGCAAATTGCCCTGTCCTCCTTGGGGATAGATGGACGAACCCTCTTCCTCATCCCTTTTGGTTTGGCCTGTGGATCTTCAACTGCTAGGGGCTACCCTGTAGTTCCGGAGCGCTCTCTTCCCGAGGTCTCTTGCGATGAGAGATGGGCTTCTCCTTGTGAGGGGGAACCACTGGAGCAAAGTTCTCGAAACTCCTCCTAGGCACCAGGAATAAGGGGCAGCAACAAAGGAATCCTAGGAGTGTTTCCTACGGACTGGGAACGGGGGGTGACCCACGTCGCAGCTTGCCGCATTACGTCAAATCCTAAAATGTTTAGAGCCATAGGGGGTTGCGGGCTTCTGATGAGTTGGGAGGGAGGTCCTTAGGATGGTATGGAGCCTCCGAATGATTCTCAGCCCTCTTACCTGTAGGTGGCTTACATGTAGGTAAGATCGGCGCAGGCCTCTCCTTGGGGAGAGGATCTGGGAGCTTTCGCGTGGGCGACTGCTGTCTCTGGATTGGTGGAGGCCCATGAGACTGGAGAGGTTGGTGTGAATCTCTCCTGGGGAGAGGGTTACCCTGAGGAGGGAAAGCTTTTGCAGCCAGAAACGGTAAAGGGATTTTGTACGGGGATGAAGCAACCACCGTGGCAAGGCGAGATGGGGGACGCATGGAAGAAAAATCGCGAGAACTATCTTTGTCAGGTGATGCTGGTATGTCGCGTGACATTGCTCCATCTAAAGACTACCACATCGTGTGACGCTGGTCTGATGCGTGGCACAGCAAGTGACTGAGCGGGAGCAAGAGGAGGAAACCCCGGAGGAGAAGCTACCATGGAGTGTTACTCCAGGTCGGGCGACCCATGGCGGATCGTAGTGGCAAGAACCAAGAGGAACTACGTCACTGAATCCTGGACGAGGATGAAAACCTTCAGGAAATGCACTGCGAGTACACGCAGCTAAGACCAGGAGGCCCAATGGAGCTACTAAAGCCGGAAGGCTATACGTAACGCCAGTCACGAGAGCCTGAGGGCCCAGCATGACAAGACTCTGAAAACTCTCTGTCATGAGAGTAAGACTCAACATGATGAGGGTTGCGAGAACTGAGAGGCTAAGGGTAACCGCGCGAACTCGAAGAATTCATGCTACTGGAAGCAGAAGACTCCCTACTATGAGAACCCGAAGGTTTAGCATAGCGTACGGAACGAGAGCTCAGCGCAACCAGGGTTGCGAGACCCCGAGGGGTCAACGCAACTGGAAACTGAAGTTTTACTGCCACGAGAGCCTGAGGGCTCAACGTGAAGAAAGGCACGAGACCCCGAGGGCTCAGCGTAACCAGGGTTGCGAGACCCCGAAGGATCAACGCAACGGGAAACAGGTTTCCCTGTCACGAGAGCCCTCCGACTCAACATGAAGAAAGGCACGAGACCCCGAGGACTCAGCGTAACCAGGGTTGTGAGACCCCAAAGGATCAACGCAACGGGAAACTGAGGTTTCCCTGTCACGAGAGCCTAAGGGTTCAACATGTCGAGAGGCACGAGAGCCCAAGGGCTCAGCGTAATCAGGGTTGTGAGACCCCAATGGGTCAACGCAACGAGACCAAAACCTCCCTGTCATGAGAACCCAAAGATTCAACGTGATGGATGGCACGAGAGCCCGAAGGCTCAGTATAACCACCATTGCCAGAACTCGAGGTGCTCAAAGCAATCGGAACCCAAAGGTTCCAAATCCCGAGAACCCGAAGGTTCAGCATAACGGAGGCCTGAGGGTCTCACTGAGTCAAGAGAACCCAAAGGTCTAACATGACAAGAGCCTGAAGGCTTGCAATCACACCAGCCCGAAGGGTGATTGTTACGAGAGCCTGAAGGGTTAACGTGAGCAGAACCCACAGGTTCAAAGAGAAGTCTCCTCACAGCCAAAGGAGGAGTATGTCGGGATGGAGAGAGGTCACAAATCCCTCAACCTATGAACCCCCGAAGAGGAACGTAAAGCCGACTCCACCTGAGTGGGAGACTGCTCCAGCTCAAGAGCTACCTCCCCCGAAGGGAAGGTTTGTTCTCCCAAAGGAGAACTTCGCTTGAGGCAGGGCTCTATCTCCACCCCTGGAGGAGAACCACAAGCGTAACGGGACCGCCAATTACCAGTGGTGGTCTTCTCTCCCGAACGAGAGACGTGTTCCTCCAAAGAGGATACCTGCCTCGGGGTATGCTCTACCACCGTCCCTGGTGGATCAGCAACATCCTTGGCGTCGGACAGAGACTCAAAGTCTGACCAATGGACTGCACCGCCTACGCCCACAGAAAGAGGGTCGACCTCTGCGGAGGAAGGAGAACGCCTTCTCTCCGTTCCCAACTGACGGAGTTCAAAACGAACTTCCTTTGAAAGGGGACCGTCGACGTCCAGTGATGGCCAAAAAGACAAGATGTCGCTTAATAAGCAGGCACCCCCTGGGGAAAGGGATGGAGCTGACTCGCTAGGGGAGTCAAACCCATCAATTAACCTGCAGGTCTTGGAAGGTAACCAGACCTGCGCTGCTACTCGGTCGTTCCCCGGAAAGGCCCGGCTGAGGAGCAGCTTCGGAAAGAAGCTCGGTGGTAGAAGAAGCTCGCAATTTCTTCGATTTAGAGGAAGACACCGAAGGCGAAGAATCGCGCTTATCTTTCTTCTTCTTCTTCCGCCGCCAGAACCTTTCTCACTGATCACAGGTGGTGTCCCTAGAACGCCGATGGCCCCGCCAAACCGGACACAGCAGGTGAGGGTCCGTCTCAACGGACGATATAAAGGTATCGCATGCACGGCCCTCGGGACCAGGACAAGTACGCCTATAAGGGCTCTAGTCACACGCACAACCTGAAAAGAGAAAAAGAGAAAGATTAGTTCACGCAAGTCAAATACAGGGAGAGAGCAACAGTATGTCCGCACTCCAACGAGCCAAAAAGCAAAGAGGTTACTCAACCGTGAGGTGCGAGTGAGCGGGGTAGCCCGGCTACCCCAACCCCACCCGCTAACTAGCAAATGGGGTAGTTATCTCTCACTAAAATTATCTTGGCTCATCTTTAAGCTACGGCGAAAGTAATACCCCTATAAATAGCAGAGGGTTTGTATTTGCGCTGGAACAAACACAAAAGCAAACACTTATCACAAATGAAGAAGAGATCCAACAGTTACGGAGAGTACAGTTGCAATAAACTTACAGCAAAAGAAAAAATTGACGTGATACGGGCGGGTAGACGGCTGTCTACCCACTTCCTTGTGCTCCCAACAGCACTGACCTTGTTAAAAGTTTCTATATCCATTCCAGCTCACTGAAAATATATTTCTATTAAAAGATGATTTTTTTTATTCATGTAGGAACTAATTACTTACCTTCTCTACAAGCTGAATTAATGCGCAGAAAGCCAGGGTTACACATACACTTAATTTGCTTTGAATTTATGCCTGTGAAAGGGGAAGGTCTCTCCATACAGTATTCATTTTCGCCACATTTCTTTTCCTTGCAGCCCTTAACAAACATATTTAGACCTGGAAAAAGATGTAACATAAGTATCAAGAAATTTAAATCATGATCTGAGATTCCTCACTACTGTAATGTCTCTACTTACAAAAACTTTTGGATATGAAATTAGATAAAAAAAAAAAGATCACAAATCTTCAAAGTAAATTGTACTCTCCCTCACTACATGTATACAAATCTGAGTCATTTAACGGATTTTGATCAAAGTGAAAAATCTATTTTTGGGTGAGAGGGCCATGTCGTCCTGATGGAAGGGTTCCTATAGGTAGCGTTCTAAGGGATATTTGCTATAGTGATACTCCCAGAGAATTAAACCAATTGTCTCCAGGATTCCGACTCCTGGCGCGAGTATCCAATAAAGGATATCGCATAATATCAGGGATGTATTATAGATGCATCACATGACAATTCACCCTGAATAGATTTAACGCTTCGATTGTAAGGGGGAAGAGTGGCAAAAGAAAGGGGTGCCGATCTAGGTACCCGGTGGATCTCCTTCCCTACTACTACCGTGACACCATTCCTATTCTTGCCGTTAGACGAAAATGGCCACAGATAAAGTAATTTGGGAGGGATCAGCAAAAGAGTGGGTCCATCAGGACGACATGGCCCTCTCACCCAAAAATAGATTTTTCACTTTGATCAAAATCCGTTTTTGGGGCTCAGGCCATGTCGTGCTGATGGAAGTATGCTAGAGAAATGTCTTGAAATTACTATTAACTGTGGGTTTGTGTATGTGCCTTCTACCTTGACCAGGTAAGGAATCTATACCTGGTCTGCTAGACCTATATGTGGAATTTCCAGAGATCTGTCATTCCCACCAAACCTGGAGCTGGTTTAGTGCATCCTAGCCCCCAGCAGGGAAATGTCGATGTTGACAATAAGGATTCAAGGTATGAATTTCTCCTTGGAATAAAAGGGTAGAGTTTGAAACGTACCCGGTTCACTTACCTTGAGTACTTAAGGTCGTGATTATTCCTTTAGAAAATAATATTGTGACTTCAATACCTAAACACCATAAAGGGGTTTGATAGACCTCTAGCATACTTTATTAGCTTACAACTGAGAAAGCAGCGACTAGACGCAAATACGGTTAAGTATTTTGTTATGCAACTAGATTATCCAAATGTAGTTACAACAAAGTATGTATCTGACCCAGCATACAACACATTGAACACATATTTTCTCGTGTAGAAAAAATATACAAAATACATTATCAAAATAATGCCACTCAATGGAAGATGTGAAAACCAAATCTATCTGACGTCGTCAGATGTTCGGAAATGCATAAGACACCGTAACGCAAACGTTCACTCAGCACTGGTGTATTGATCAGATCAGATATGCCCCTACTCAGAACAGTGTGCGTCGACCATAGTTGTGATCTGCACAAGTGGGTACGTATACCCATGCACCTGAAGTACTGTAAAGTCCCAAAAACAGTCCACTGTTCATCGCAGCACTAGACGGCAGGTTTAATTACACCACCGGCCGCCACCACAAAGTGTTTTATCTCTTGTACTTGCTTCGCGTAATGTTTGTAGAAAACCCTGGATGACTTCCACCCAGTGCACGAGCGGAGCGTCTCAGACTTCATATGCTGAAAGAAGTTCAACGAGGAGCAAATTTCCTCAGATTGTGACCCGTGGGTGTACTGTCAGGATCCGTCCTGCGAATAAAGTAGGTGAGCTTTGCTCTCAGTTGTATTAAAGATAGGTTCGATCCTGAGGTTTCGCCACACAAAGCGCTGTTCTCCCTTAAAGTTTAAAGTTCTTCGAATATAGACCTTAAGACACTCTACTGGGCAGAGGTATCTTCCTTCAATGGGCAGATTCTCCAAGGACCCCACTTCTCGGTGGGTAGCTCGTTCTTAGCGAGAAAGACAGGACCGGGAAATAAATTCAGTTCTCCAGAGTCCAGGAACTGAATATGGCCTTTGTTTCTAGGAAAGGCCACTATTTTGCTAACTCTAGCCCCTGAGGCTATTGTGAACAGAAAGATAACTTCCTTTAGAGTACAGTTCTCATTGTCCAGGTTTGAAGCATAGTGCAAGACTTTATCCAAAGACCGCATGATGGGCTTTGGTGGGGCTACAGGTTTCAGTCTAGCACATGCTTTTGGAGTTTTATTAAAGATTTTCACCTGAGGGGCCACCTCTAAAGCATGCAGAAGTGGACTAGCCATGGCCTACTTAGAAGAAGTAACTGTGGTAAAGACCAGGCATTGTTCTTGGAGGTGTATGAAGAATGCAAGACAGAAATCTATCGATATTTCTGTCGGTTTCCTTTCTTTCACAAAGGTCACCTATTTCTTCCATGATGTGTACTCTTCAATGAAGTCAACTTTATCTCTTGAGATTCTGAACCTTTGCTAAAATCATGAGATGTAGGATGTTGGTCCTCGAGGAAGGACTTGAGGAAACCAATTGCTCTTGGGCCACTTGGGGGCTACCACCGCTGCCTTCCCTCTGAAGGATCTTAGCTTGTCGAGGACTTTTAGCAGGAGATTGGTTGGTGGAAACAGGTAAATATAATTCTATCTGTTCCAGTCTAGAGACATGGTATCCATCGCTTCTGCTTGAGGGTCCAGGTAAGGGGCTATGTAACGAGTTAGTTTCTTGTTGTCGCTCGTTGTGAAGAGGTCGGTCAGCGGTTCTGGGACTTTTCCTAAGGTGAAGGAGAATGAGTCTGCATCCAAGGACCATTCTGTCTCTGGACTTTTGCCTGGATAGAGCGTCCGCTGTCACACTGCGGAACCCTTATAGATGAACTGCTGATAGGTGCCATCTCTTCTTCCTTTCCAGGTAGAGGATGGCTAACATCACATGGTTGGTGTGAGGTAATCTCGAGCCTTGTCGATTTAGACACTTTACTATCACCTCGTTGTCCAGGACCAACCTGGTATAGGTTGATCTGTGAGGAGATAGTCTCTTCAATGTCAGGGACACTGCCATCGCTTCCAAAATGTTGATATGAAAACTTTTGAACTGGCGTGACCCAATCCCTTGCACCTTCCTGTCGTGAGTGACCTCTCCATCATTCCAAGGAGGCATCCGTATGGATCACTACCAAAGGTTGTGGTGGTTGCAGGGGAACTATCCGCGCTAGACTCTTGGCTGTGGACCATGGCTCTAATTGTCTGCGCAACAAGGCTGGAGTCAACCTTAGTTGATCTCTTCGAGCGTTCAATGCATACTTCCTCGAGACTCCTGATGCATCTTTTAACCGTGCCTTTAGCACTGGGTCTGTCACTTCTGCGAACTGTAGAGAGCCCAAGAATCTATCCTGTTGGTGTTTTGAAATCCTTTTGTAACGGATTCGTCTCCTGACAGATCCCGCTATCTCTCTCCTCTTCTTGGATGGAATGGAGAGGTGGTGTGACTTTAAGTTCCATTGGATTCCCAACCACTGGAACTGTTGAGCTGGAGTAAGACGAGCCTTCTTGTGGTTGATTCTGAAGCCTAAGTGTTCCCGAAACTCGATCACTTTCTGAGCTGCCTGCAGACAAGTAGTCTTGGATGCTGCCCATACCAACCAATCGTCTAAGTAAGCTACCACTTGAACACCTTCGGTGCGTAGCTGTTGAACGACTGTGTCTGCTAGCATAGTGAATATCCTTAGGCTGTGTTCAGTCCAAAGGGCATTGCTCTGGGAACAAACTACTTTTACTGTAGTCTGAATCCTACGTAAGAGAGAAGAGGTGACTCATCAGGTGATGCCAGTAAGCATCTGCCAGGTCTATTGAGAATGCGAACGCCCTATTTTGGCAGAAGGGTCCTTATGTGTTGCAAAGTAAGCATCCGGAACTTGTTGTTCTTGATGAACTTGTTGAGTGGAGACAAGTCTAGAATGACTCTGAGTGTATCTGAGTCTTTCTTCAGAACACAAAACAGCCTTTCCTGGAGCTTAATGGACTTTGTTTTTCCTATGTCCTTCTTGGTCAAGAGTTCTGAGATATACTGTATTTTTCTAACAAGGGGGTGGAGTGTTGGAAGAATTCTGGAGAACAGGTGGAAGTTTGCTCCATTTCCACCTGAGTCCATTTGTAATTAGGCTATGAGCACAGGGATCGAAGGTCCAGCAATCCCGAAAACGATGGAGTCTGCCCCCTCCTGAAACCCCTCATTGCTTGGGGGTTCTGCAGATTTTCCTCCACGACCACGTCCTCCTCGGCCTTGAGAGAAGTTACCTCTTGGAGAACTTCTCCTAGAACTTCTTCCTTTCTGGCTGAATGGAAAGGAAGTGGACTGCCTCTCAGAGGTAGGGTTACACACCGCGACTGAGTTACCAGCTGCTGGAGGACCATCTGAAAGTGGCCTGAGGCATTGTGGTCATGTCAGGGCTGGGACTTGCGCAGGTCTCCACAGTCTCCTTGCCCTCTTGTTCCTGGGTTGGGGCTTCCTTCCATAGAAGACTTCCTCTTCGAGGACATACCCCATTTTTTGGAGAAGATTCCTGTTCTCCGACGCTACCTTCGGAATGACCTCTTAGACCAGTCCTGTGGAAAGAGGTCTTTACCCCAGATATTCAAGGTAATCAACTTCATTGGTTCGTGCCGGATGGTCGCTGCCGTCAGGACAAACTCTCTGCAAGCTCTCCTCGCCCTGAAGAGAGCGTAAAAATCTATCACAAGGGTACCCATGAAAGACTTGGCTAGGAAAAGGACGATTTCCGAGGCATTATGTTAGCTCGCACTCAGTTCCAAACAGTTCTGATGAGAGAGGGAGGCTGTATGGTTTTCCTTCAATTCCTGTTCCTTCTTCAGAAGATGGTCTGGCAACTTAGGAAGATTCTTGTTGAACTGCTGTCCTGCGATCTACGGGTCTAGTTTGGAGACGGAGAAGGTTAGGCGGGCTTCCATTATCCTTCATTGGTAGGCAGTGCGAGGGAGAATGGCTTGCATTCTTCCAAAGTCGGGCAGAGTTTTCCCTCGTCGGTAGTTTTGACGACAGAGTTGAACGCTTTCTCTGTAATGGGAAATGAGATCGAGGAAGGAGCAAAAAAGGTAGCATGTTTCTTGCTCAATGCTTACACATTAGAATTTGAATATTCGGTTCCCTTCAGGAAGACGGATGGCCTACGCCTTATCGTGTTCAGCACGATACTTCCTAAGGGACCGTTTCTTCTCGGGTCGCACTTTCGTTCCGTAGTTTCACATAGCACTCGGGATAGGCAGGGAAGTTAGACCAGAACCTGAGGTCTTCAACCGGCCTGGCTCCCAGCTTCTCGGAAACGAATAGTTTCCCATCCGTCATGGGCATGTGCTCCGCGTACCTCCAGGGATTGGATTCGGAGCAATGAGGAAGATCGGACACCTTAAGAGGCTTCTTAGACGTGCCTCTGGCGGTTCCAACACAGTCAATCTTCTCCTGCATGTTTCTTTGCTGCTGCCTGAACGATTCCTGCATGGTGCAGAGAACGTTGATGGTAGTGGCTGGTATGCAGCTACGTTTAACTGAGGGTCTTCTGCTGCCGTTGAGAGGGATTCCTCTTCCTCCGCGAGGGGAAGATCACCATTCTTTTCAGGGATATTGTGCAGTACAGTATATCATGTTAGAGGACACTTCTGACATCCTCTCTGTTGGATGTCCATGTCCTCTATGGTCCTATTGGTGTCAAAGTCAGCCTTCAACTGGATGAAGGGAGACCGGAGTTGTTCCTGGTCATCCACCGCATTAGGGAGAGCCTTGGGAACAACGTACACTTCAGGGAGTCGTTGGGTAATGTCCCAGGGAGTTCTTCTGGAACCCCTTTTCCCACTTGCGAAGGGTATTCCTCGCCGTGTCCCTAATCTCTAGGGTAACTAAGGGGGCTTCGCCGGAGCCGTTAGTTAGCAGGGTTGAGCTGATGTTGCAGCCTTTCGGATCCCGATATTTCAGGACTCCTGTGATGATGCAGCAGGGGCATGAGACCTACACATCATGTGGCCACAGAAGTCCCTCCCCTTATGGTTGCCGAACACCGCTCCACATTTTTCCCCAGGATCATCCTGTAAAGAAGGAGAAATTTTCCATGAGTATCATGTACTATATAAAGCATGCAATATATAGTAACAATAGTAATCACTATTGTAAATGGTAGCTTAGGATAGTGATCTTGAAAGAAAATAGAAAAGACACATATCTGAATTTCCTCTCCCCGGCTATTGCCGAGACCTCCGTCAGTATTAATATTCAGTTTCCCTGATAGGGAGGATACAAGGTAAAGAAACTCTAGAAATTAGAGTTAGAGTTAGTAAGTAGTTTATACTAACATTATCCACCTGTAGTACTTTATTAATAACGTTCGGCTATTGTAAGTCCCTGATGATCAAGGAAAACCATCTGGGTGTTGAGGGAGTACTCAGCCTCAACATAATATCATGGTCTCTACAGTCGACTGCAATAGGAAACACAGAATATGTTAGAAAACATAGGTACTGTACTACTGTATAGTTATATATACAGTAGTCTCCCGGCAGTCACTGCCGGTTCTGGGGAAAGAAAGAGAGAAAGATTAAGGAAGGAGAATTTCCTACTAAAGTTTTATGAATGGACATAACAGCAGGAAGTGTAGGAGGAATATAAGTCCGCCTACTGTTCCTTACCAGAATGAAAGTTCCAATGGAAGGGAAAAGAATCTATCAGATTCTGGCTCCCACCTATCTACAAACTAGCCTGTCGCCGGCAATGAAGTCGGCAGCTAGGAATGTGGATGGCAACTCAAGAGAGAGTTGAGGACTTTCCAAAGTGTTAGGTTTCCTGCCCGAAGCCATCAGAAGCCGTCTCAGTCCTCCCTCATTCTTATCAACTTCCTATGAAGGAAGGGAAGTCAGGGGGAAGGTGGTAGTGAGACGAAGGAACTAACTGCCGCCGGTAGGACACCTGCCGGTAACGCAATCATCCTAGCTGTCAGATTACGGTGGAAGAGTCTTGTGACGACACGCTGTCACAAAAGGACAGAGGGGGGGGGGTTTGAGGGTCTTATAGTTCATTGTTGTAAGAGGTGGCGGCATGTTATGTTACCTTCCTCAATGAGCTGGGGAAGCATGGCTTCCTGTGCTGACGACAGACAAGGGCACCCTGAGTATGTCACTATCTGATTCAAAGTCGGAGGCAGGAAGAACATCATTCTACTCGACGGCAATGAGGAGAGACAAGTGACGGCCGCCTATGTCGGCGGCACCACTCAGGGAGGGAAGAAGGGTTTAGCCTCTTCTCTCAGAGAGAGAATAATTATCGTAACTTATCTGGAATTCCATAGATTCGAGAGAATAGAACATCGCATCAGAATTGAGAGGAAATGATAAAGATTGAGGCTAAACAGGGGAAATGACTTTATTAACGTATAAATGAGCAAGGATAATCTGCTCCAGCAGGAACCCCGCCAAAGGTGATCGAGTACCACCGTGGTTCCAGCCCGAATACGTTCGGTAAAGTCACGTGAAAGTAAGAGTTGAGTTTCATTCATGCCATATCACATCTAATATAAATTGCCTAAATAGCTAACATATTACCGTAAAGCCGGGAAAGGGTCGCCCTACTATCTAAATAATATACTACAAGAATATAAAGGGCGACAGCAGTCTTAAAATGACTGCCTCCGGTAACATCAATGCTCACCAAAACGCACTTAAATTAATGAATTTAACCATGAAAGATGAGACCAAAATTACACCAAGGAAAGAATCAATACTCAACTTTCCATTTGACAAAGGTGTATATAGTTACATGATGAGATAAATGCAAACCTTGAGAAAAACACCGGACTAAGGGAGAACACATACACTCTTAGCAAGGCTACAAGAATAGGAATGGCGTCACGGTAGTATAGGGAAGGAGATCCACCGGGTACCTAGATCGGCCCCCTTTCTTTTGCCACTCTTCCCCCTTACAACCGAAGCGTTGAATCCATTCGGGGTGAAAATTGCCATGATTCGTATCTACAATACGTCCCTGATATTATGCGATATCCTTTATTGGATACTCGCGCCAGGAGTTGGAATCCTTGAGACCTTTTGTTTAATTCTCTGGGAGTATCACTGTAGCAAATATCCCCTTAGATGGCTACCTATAGGAACCCTTATATCAGCACGACATGGCCTGAGCCCAATAAAATAGATGTATGTCCTCAGTGTGCGCTAGAGCGAAGGTAGGGACATCTGCCTGCATGATTGTATCACATCAAGGACAGAGGAGAAAAATTACAAATTTGGAAGAAAATTGTATTTTTCCTAACAATAAAAACCTATTGCTATTTATAAGGATTATACTTTCGGCAAAGCTGAAAGGTAACCATAAGACTTTTACCGAGGTGTAAACTACCCTACCGCTAGTTAACGGGGTAACCACCCGACTCACACACACCTGTATGTCTCATAACTTTTTATTGCAGGCAGGATTTCTTGGGGGACAGGTGATGGCAGTTCAATTTCCATAAACAGCTACACGTTTGTACCGTTCGAAAAAATACAAATCATTTCCAAATTTATAATTATTCTGACACTATATACAAACACTCGCTTTTTATATGGATGGATTCACTCCTTAGGAAGCTGGAAATCTAAATCAACTGGCTTGTCTTGGACCGGGGGTTTTCTCGTTAATGCTCTGTACGTAACAGGAAGAAACCCTAACACCTTGCTAAACAATTTGCGTAAACCACGGTTAGCGGCCTGAACGATCAGTGGGAATGTGTGATACTAGCAGTCTGACTAGTCTAGGTAAGAATTCTCAGTAATTTAGGAATCTTAGAATCAACCATAGACGTTACCCAATCCCACCTCACCAGGGGGTATGGGGACTTAATAAGTATATCTCTCTAAACCAGGTTACACAAGGGAAATGGTTCCATCTGCAGACAGTGGAGGTTAGCTTTGCAGAGTACCGTAGGTGCTGTTATTCCCCAGGAGGAAGATGAAAGAAAGAAAGAGCCAGTCATTCTTTGTCTTTCATCCCAGACTTATTATTATTATTATTATTATTAAATGCTAAGCTACAACCCTAATTGGAAAAGCAGGATGCTATAAGCCCAGGGGCCCCAACAGGGAAAATAGCTCAGTGAGGAAAGGAAACGAGGAAAAATAAAATATTTTAAGAATAGCAACAGCATTAAAATAAATATTTCCTATATAAACAATAAAAACTTTAACAAAACAAGAGAAAGAGAAACTAGATAGAACAGTGTGCCTGAGTGTACCCTCAAGCAAGAGAACTCTAACCCAAGACAGTGGAAGGCCATGGTACAGAGGCTATAGCACTACCCAAGACTAGAGAACAATGGTTTGATTTTGGAGTGTCCTTCTCCTAGAAGAGCTGCTTACCATAGCTAAAGAGTCTCTTCTACCCTTACCAAGAGGAAAGTAGCCACTGAACAATTACATTGCCGTAGTTAACCCCTCGGATGAAGAAAAATTGTTTAGTAATCTCAGTGTTGTCAGGTGTATGAGGACAGAGGAGAATCTGTAAAGAATAGGCCAGACTATTTGGTGTCTGTGTAGGCAAAGGGAAAGAACCGTGACCAGAGAGAAGGATCCAATATGGTACTGTCTGGCCAGTCAAAGGACCCCCTAACTCTCTAGCGGTAGTATCTCAACGGACGGCTGGTGCCCTGGCCAACCTACTACCATGGATAAACTCTGTCCTCCCCATTTGCTAGTTGTCCATCAAGGAGCTCGAGGTGTTTCAAGTCATTTATTGTGTAGCCACCACAGGGACAACAGAGAACGTCTCTATGTTCCTTACAGGAAGTGGGCAGTGAAAGTCATTTGACGCTTTCACACGCCTGCTGACACGGCCTGCGTCACAAATTAGTTTTTATAAACACTAGAGGCGTACTCCTGCTCCTAACGTTATGAGCTCTAGGTCTCCTCTATGAGGAGAAGGATCCGGATACAATGATTGGTCCATGGCCTTGCGAATCCAAGCCGAGAATATGTTCTTAGTGATCCTTTTCTTGACCTCCCCCGGACTGACAAAGAGTGCTGACACTCAAGGGCTCGACCTGTAGTTTCTTCGAGGTCAGGTGAAGATCTGCTAATTGGAATCCTGGGTCTTCGGGGGCACCTCAGGGACCAAAAAAAGCAAACCATGCCCCCCGGAGAAGGTTTCCCTTCCCACTGAGGGCAGGTAGGCTCGAAACTCCATTTGAAGAGAGATGGTGCCGACAAAGAGGAAATGTTAATTCCTTTCGGTCTGAACGTGAGGCTTAAAGATGATCGGTAGCCTTTCATTGCCTAGACCGAGAGTATCTTTCCTCCAGAAGGTAAACAAGGAACTCCGTAATTACTGGAATAGTGGTATCAAGGGGGGAGAGAACTCTTCCATAATCCTAACCACAAATGACAGTCCACTTGGTCCACTTGGGCTGGCAGACCGAAGCCGAAAATTTAAGAGGGTATCCGGGCATCCTCTTCACAACTTGTCACGGAAAGGGGACTCTCTGAGAGAGAAGGAGCTGAATAGTCTCTAGGCATGAAGTCGCAGCGAAGTTACGCCATGGTGACATATGTTCACATGTGGCTGTCAGAGTAGTTGTGGAGGGAGTTCTCTTGGGATCTCTGTTGGGAGTTGCAGAAGCGTCAACTCGGTGTGACAAGTCTTGATGGCGAGGCAAGTCTGATGGGCTAGTCAAGTCTTCTAGCGAGACGAAACTGCTGACGACAAGGCCTGCTCCAAAGAGCAATGGTGGGGAATGGACGAGACCAATTCCCCTTGGAGGAATCTCCCAAAGGGGAGACCAACGGATGAAGTAAATCTTTCCCGCGGACAGGAAAAGAGACCAACATCAGCTACCGTTGTCGCCGATTCTTCCCACAAGCTAAAAGATGGCTGAACAGAGGCTGGAGAAGAACCTCCCTCGGAGACGGAACAGATGAATCCAATTCCCATTGGAGAAATCCCCCAAAGGGATGACCAAACAGGTGAAGGAAGTCTTTCCTGTAGTTGGGAAGAGTGACTAACATCTGCTGCCGCTTTAGGCAATTCTTCCCGAAAGTAAGAAGATTGCATCTCAAGGCAATTTTAAATGACAGTACCATTCAGGCTCTGAGTGGGATAGCATGTGGGCCCCCACCTTTCTTTGATGCATCTGAAGGGAGCATCAAATCCGGGGAAGGGAAATGAGGAGGTTGACTCCTCGGATGAGATTCTCATCTGTCAATCTTCTTCCCAGGCCCGTCTCCTGCCCAGGTCTTGTAGAGAAACAGAGAAAGGAAGACCCCTTGTGCTAAAACACTTGGGATCTGGCTGCCCCTGAAGAGGTTTGACTCGACAGAGACCGAAGTGAGCTTGACGAACCAGTGATACGGTGACATATGAGATGTAACCACTTCTGGTAGAAAGTATGTCTCGAAGAAGGAAGAGCTATCGCCACCCTCCACCTTGGACCCTGTCATTCTGCGGAAAACTTCTGCAGGCTGATGACGATGACCATGACTAAGGATACCCGTCTCTGATAAGAGAATTGGGATATCTTTCGAGAATTACTTTAATCCTCAGATTGTGGTAAACTCGAGGAGTTGTCTCGGTAAGCTCCTGAGACTGTTAGGATCAGCAAGTCGTCCCGAAGTTTTCAGATAACGAGGCAGATCCTGAAGGACCAGGTTGACACTAGGGTAAAACTCCTGTGAAAATCTGAGGTGCTATCGAAACCAAAGCACCGTACCTTGACATAAAAAGCATGTATGAACGAAGAAAGCTTCCTTGATGACGGATGTCCAGGAAAACTAAATGCTTGTTTGACTACTGTATAAGCCTTTTCCTCGCCGGACAGAGTTTGAACATCAAACTTATACCAAGAGGATAGGACAAAACTGGAGACTTCTATAGGAAGAACTGACTGTAGAAGCTCAGAGATATCTTGATGAAAAACTTTGTCCTGTCCGACTGGATGTTTGGATCGCGAAGATTAAAGAGATGACTGGTCTCACACCTCAACAGGTGTATGGAAGAGACGGATATATATGCTTTTGTAGCTGGGCTGCAAATTCTCTGACTTTGATGGAAAGAGATGGGTACTCCGAGCTCATAGGAGGGCTTTAACGACTACTGGAAAAATCTTACTCGAGTATGAGAAGGGGAGTTATCCATATAAAACAGAATTAGCCTACAGGAGAACTCCAGCAGCGAAAGAGCGTCATTGTCCGAGAGTTGACGAGCATGATCAAGTCAAGCTAAGGGTTGGTCATATATGCATCTCCGGGAAAGGATCCCGCGGATGGAGGCTGAAGAAGCTCGTACAAAGATCCAAAGAAGCATAAGCCGACAGAGAGCACGAAGAGATGCTGAAAACCTCTGGTGTTCTCAGGATGTCACTCATCCAAGGGCCAACCGGAACCCCCGTTGCATAACTTTGCTGGCCGGGAGAATCCTCAAAACTAAGTTGCTATGTAAGACAGCGCTGAATTTAATCCCTTAGAACCAAGGGAATGAAAAGGGGAATAACCCCACAGGGTCATGTCTACCAAAGCAGGTATGAAGGGCCAAGAAGCAGATCCAAGGAATTGGCCCCCAAGAATAGCGTCCGAGATCCAACAACCTCTCGAACTTGTGGAGAGAAGAGAAGCCAATAACAATAAAGGATTAGCTCACAAGATTCGCTTCGACCCACCGGAAGGTGGCGGAGGCAAGTGGTTGGAAGTCTTCCGTTACGGCAACCGCTGCGGCCGCCTGCGCAACTAGCACAGGTCTTATCTATGAAGACTTCGGCTTGTAAGGTAATCATTTACCATAAAGAGACACAAGGGAAGAGGTAGCAGGCGGAAGCGGCAACCTCATCCTTAAGCACATGCCATGTAAGCCACTCCGTAGTAGAAAAGAAGTATTAGTGGAAGTTGTGGAGCGAAGAAAATATGTTTGTGAGGGATGAGTTGATGAAGAAGCCTGCCAACGCGTACGCGGGTTCCTCGAAGCTCGGAGAAAAAGATGAAAACATCAGGAACTGAAAAACCCTGCTTGTGTGAAAACAACTAGTTCCAAGAGGCAAATGGGGTATTAAGGTATTAAGGTACAGTGAACCCTCGTTTATCGCGGTAGATAGGTTCCAGACCCGACCGCGATAGGTGAAAATCCGCGAAGTATTGACACCATATTTACCTATTTATTTAACATGTATATTCAGACTTTTAAAACTTTCCCTTGTACATAGTACTGTTAACAAACTACCCTTTAATGTACAGAACACTTAATGCATGTACTACAGTACCCTAAACTAAAACAGGCACAAATATTAAAGGCGATTTTATATCATGCGTTTCCTAAACACGCCAAAAAGCACGATAAAAAATGGCAACCAATGTTATGTTTACGTTTCTCTGATCATAATGAAGAAATAAACGCAATTAGTGTACTGTACACATCTGTGTATAGGTTAGTTTTTGCATCGATTATATTGATTATACAGTATGTTGATTTTGTTATTACCAATGTTTTACCTAATTTTTCTTAAGACTTCCAAATGAAATGTTTTTCTTTATGACGCCGCCTGAAACGACGGCGTCATAAAGTACGCTCAGTAAACAACCACGCTCAGTAAACAAAGAAGGCATTTAACGCGCATGATGAAAGTGATAAATAATGATATTTACAGTAAAAGCTTTTAGAAAATATGTTATTACAAATATTATTTACCGTATCTATATAAAATCGTACAGTACATACTGTACGTAGCAAAGCAGGAAAACAATTTACGAGAGAGAGAGAGAGAGAGAGAGAGAGAGAGAGAGAGAGAGAGAGAGAGAGAGAGAGAGAGAGAGAGAGAGAGAGTTGTTTTACGTACGTAAATGTAAATTTTACACAAAAAAAATATGATAGGTTACAACATGTATACTCTTCAGACTTTTAAAACCTTCCCTTTAACTTAATGCATACAGTACTAAACTAAAACAGGCACAAATATTAAAATGTTAGAATATTAAAGTAAAAAATAAAGATTGTTACTGTACTCACCACGAAAGAAGTTCAAGAAAAACTTGAATGATGATGGCGATGAATTTGCTGCACAGTAGAAATGATGATGATGAAGCTGATGATGTCTTCTACTGTGCAGCCAATGATAGTATTTTACGTCTCTTCAGACGGAGGTGTCTTTTCCTGGGACACCTCTTCAACTTCTTCCTGGGACACTTCTTCAATTTCTTCCGAGGGCATTGTGATCGGAAGTTGCTGCCGCTGCTTCTTTTTTCGCTCGAAGAGCATCCTGTAGGGAGTCATGTGTTCATCGATCTTGTTGCAGAATTGCATAGAACGAACCATATCCTCGTCCCACTCTTGCAACATTTCTTTCACCTCCTTCGCAAGCTTGCAGAGCTTGGCAATCCGTTCTAATGTTAAGTCCGTTTCTTCGACAATTTCTTGGATCTCTTCCTGTGTTTCACTGTCTTCTTCACTGGCCGATTTCGTCAGGTCTTCGAGGTCTGCAGCCGCGTAACTTCTACCGTCTTTTAACATATCGAGAAGCGTCACCTTCTCAGCAATCGTCATCATCCTTCGGTGGCGTTTAGGCTCACTACCAGCCTTAGTAGAAGCAGAACGCTTGGAAGGCATTGTACAGTAGGGTTTAACAGAAAGTTCAACAAAAAGTTCAACTTAAAACAGTCACGCACAGCACAGATTAAAGTCCACAATAACTTAACAACATCTACACAGCGATACGGCGGGAGACAAAGTGACCACGAAAACCTAGATGCTGCGGGTTGGAGATGCGGGCAAAACACCAATCACAGGCTAGATAACAAAACTTGTGTTCTGATTCGTCATCTATCAGCGCTTGAACCAATCACAACCTGTCTTATATGCTACGTAGGTTACCAATTCAAAGTACAAGATACCCTGCGTATACTGTACAGTAATAATAATAATAATAATAATAATAATAATAAATAATGATACTGTAATAATAATAATAATAATAATAATAATAATAATAATGATAATAATAATAACAATAATAATTTTAATAACAACAACAATAATAATAATAATAACAATAATAATAATACAGCTTTACGTACGCTATTTTACGCTTTTGTTGTAGGATGTGTCTCTCTCTCTCTCTCTCTCTCTCTCTCTCTCTCTCTCTCTCTCTCTCTCTCTCTCTCTCTCTCTCTCTCTCGTACGCTTATTCGAAATGTGATTTTTGCAACAAAGAATATTATTGGATGCAGTACTATGTACATATACATACAAAAGATTCATGGAAAAGAAGCACATCCATTACATTTGTAGTACACTAGTAGCCATCAGCAGCCTTACACCATTCTAATATGGTATGACTGCATCTGATTTGCGTTTCATGTTCGATTTAATTTTACTACGTACTGTATACAGTACTGAATTATCGTATGATCACATTCTCTTTTCGTGTTTTATTTCTTTCTGTGCTGAATTATATGTCATATGTAATGCAATGAACAATCAGTAAGAGCAGATATTACTAATTACAGTATTAATAGAATTACAGGTAACGAAATATCGTATTTGGGGTCTTCAGATATCGCGGTATTTTCGAAATTTCCGGAAAATCCGCGATATGTATATATATATATGGGTTATGAAAAAAACCCGCGAAGTGGTGAATCCGCGATGGTCGAACCGCGAAGTAGCGAGGGCTCACTGTATTGTGCTTTACCCCGGCCATTGATGGAGAGTGCTGGGTAAGGTTCCAAGAAGGAGATTTGTGCTAACTCCTTCAACTGCATGCGGGAAGAACTACTGAAGTAGCGCAACTCGAAGAGGCTGGGGAAGGACAGTCTATGTCATCTAGATGAGGGTACTCTCCGATGACTAGAGAAGCAGGAGTGTTCTGGGTGTGACAAGTCTTGTCGGGCGCAACGAGTCTGCTGGGCAAGACCTTGCTGGGAGAGACGAGTCTGCAGGGCGAGATGAGTCTGCTGGGCCAGATGAGTCGGCAGGGTAAGACGAGTCGGCTGGCGAGACGAGTCTTGCTGGAGGGACAGTCTGGAGGGCGAGACGACTTCTAGACGAGATGAGATCTGGGCAAGACGAGTGCTGAGCGACGAGGTCTACTCTCGATGAGGAAGGGCGGGGAATGAACGAATCCAATTCCAGCCGGTGGAATCTCCACAACACAAGACAGAACAGGTGAAGGAAGTCTCTCCCACAAACAGGAAAGGTGACTAACATCTGCTGCCCCTATCGGCAATTCCCCCACAAAAAGGAAGATCGCCAATCAGATGATGGTGGAGGGACTACCCCTCGGAAGGTAAAGGTCCAACACCCGGACGCAAACCCACGGGGCAGCACTCGCTGCATCCCCTCAACGAGCTCTAGCTCAAATAAAAGGTTGACATCGAGTGTTGCCTGAGAACGAAGCCGAAGCCGAAGCCGAAGCTTGTTCTCTGGGTTACCGCGAAGCGGTTACCCAAACAACTCTGAGGAATTCAAATCAACAACTGCTCCGGAGACGACCGATCCAGCATAGAGGAAAGGATTACATCAGCGCGATGGTCAGGAACTTCAGCAGGCACAGACGGAGAAGGTGAAGATAGGGCAGAGACTGCAACTTTCCCAGGAACAGGAACGGCTGACTTCGTAACCCTTATGTTGGCTGAATTAGCCAAACGAAGAAGTGCGGCGTCGATAGCTCTCAGGAAAAAAAACGAATCAGAATGAAAAGAAAAAACCTATATCAAAAGGACAACCTAATCCGCGAACAGGAAAGGTGACCCCCAAGAGGTACAGGAACCTGCTAACTAACTATGTACTCCTTCCGTCGGCTGCCACTGCCGAACGAAGGAGTGGGGTGACATCAGCCCCGAATAAAAGGTAAAATAAAAATTATTTTAAACAAAATAATAGCTGACAAAAAAAACCACGCGGAAGAACAACCTACGCCGGCCGGATAAGGAGTTCCCCGAGAGGGAAGGAATACGCTAAAGACTATGCACTCCCTCCACTGGTTGCCATTGCAAAACGAAGGCGTGCGGCGCTGTTAGAGCTGTAGAAAAAAAATAAAACCCTTCTCTTCACAATTAATTAGCTTGTAGAAAGTTAAAGTAAAACAGCTCTAATCAAAATTAACTAGATGAAGACAAAACACTTGGTAGAACAATCTAACCTGCGGCCAGATAAAGCGTTCCCCAAGAAAGATGCTTCAAACTATGTTCTCCCTCTGTTAAATACCAATGTAAAGCAAGGAAAGCGGTGTCATCAGCAAAGAGGAGCAAGACCGAAGTCAAGCTCTGGATAGGCCGCAAGCGGACTTCCCTCCGATGAACTCGCAGGGAGCAAGCGACATCAACATCCGAAATAAGGACAATTCACACAAGGCGACTCCCTTAAAGTGGAAGCTGGGACACTGCACTCAGAGTAGTTAGGGAGGCCACCAACCTATGGGTTGTCCAGCATCAAAGGAGAAGAGACTGTAAGAGAAGGTTTCTCTGCTCTCGAGAAACGCCATGCTACACTGACACGAAAACCGCAACATTCACACTGTAATGATAAAAGAATGCTTATATACAAAACATTACAAGAATGTTTAAATATATAAAAATGAAAAATTTGTACACAAATAGTATTTTTCCTAATGATACAAACCTTTAGCTATTTAATAGGGGTAGAGAGTACAGTGAACCCTCGTTTATCGCGGTAGATAGGTTCCAGACCCGGCCGCGATAGGTGAAAATCCGCGAAGTAGTGACACCATATTTACCTAATTATTTAACATGTATATTCAGACTTTTAAAACCTTCCCTTGTACGTAGTACTGTTAACAAACTACCCTTTAATGTACAGAACACTTAATTCATGTACTAACGTACCCTAAACTAAAACAGGCACAAATATTAAAGGCGACTTTATATCATGCGTTTCCTAAACACGCCAAAAAGCACGATAAAAAAGTGCAACCAATGTTTTGTTTACGTTTATCTCTGATTATAATGAAGAAACAAACGCATTTACACATTTGTGTATAGGTTAGTTTTGCATCGATTATATTGATTATTCAGTACAGTATGTTGATTTGGTTATTACTAATGTTTTACTTAATTTTTCTTAGGACTTCCAAATGAAATGTTTTTCTTTATGACGCCGCCTGAAACGACGGCGTCATAAAGTACGCTCAGTAAACAAACTAAGGAATTTAACGCGCATGATGAAAGTGATAAATAATGATACCTTACAGTAAAAGCTTTTATAATATATGTTATTACAAATATTATTTACCGCATCTATATAAAATCATACATACGTAGCAAAGCAGGAAAACAATCTAAGAGAGAGAGAGAGAGAGAGAGAGAGAGAGAGAGAGAGAGAGAGAGAGAGAGAGAGAGAGAGAGAGAGAGAGAGAGGGAGAGAGAGTTGTTTTACATACGTAAATGTAAATTTTAAACAAAAAAAAAATAGCCCCATTTCATATAAAATAGATTACAAATATTTTACTTTATCATATTACAGTAGTCTGTAAAATACTGTAAAATTCAGTACAGTATATTGTTGTTATAGTCGTGGCGATGAAATTCTCACGAAACAAAAACACGCCATTTTATTACAACAGCTGATTCATTCATTCTCTCTCTCTCTCTCTCTCTCTCTCTCTCTCTCTCTCTCTCTCTCTCTCTCTCTCTCTCTCTCTCTCTCTCTCTCTCTCTCTCTTCGTGTTATACAATACTTACAGTTAGATGAAGAAACTAAAATTAGTTTTCTTAGTGTCAATTAAATACGAAACGAAAAATTAGGCCGAGTCTACATCCATTTCAATCATAGCTAGAAATACGGCATCCGATTTCATCAGCAAACCACTATTTTTTGGGAAATATCATTTCATTCTAGAAAATTGCCACTCTTTAAATAGTTAATTGCACATTAAGAAAGCGTGTACTTTTGTTTTTAATTTCGGGTGTGTTTTAAAAATCGAGTATTGTTGACTTCTTTTTGTTTTACTTTTGGCTGTGATTAGATCAGCTGTCATCTAGCTGCCGCTCTTGAGTGTGTACGAATACACTAACAAAGTATCGTTTATACCATTTCTTAACTTATTCAAACCGTCTACAGTATACATTTGATATTACATAAGCACCAATGTGTTATAACCTATCAAATTTTTTTGTTTATTACATTTAAACCCCCCCTCTCTCTCTCTCTCTCTCTCTCTCTCTCTCTCTCTCTCTCTCTCTCTCTCTCTCTCTCTCTCTCTCTCTCTCTACCTCTCTCTCTCTACCTCTACCTCTCTCTCTCTCTGTGGGCTACTTTTCACTACCTCCCATTCCTTACCTCTCTCTATCTCTCTAACAAATGATATCTTTATTGCTCCTCAAAGTTTCATTTATATTGAAAATCAATCATGATTCAATTTTCCTTACTTTCTCCAATCGTGCACCATCGGTCACATCGCGGTATTTTTGATATTTCCAGAAAATCCGCGATATATGTATATACATGGGTTATGAAAAAAATCCGCGAAGTGGTGAATCCGCGATGGTCGAACCGCGAAGTAGCGAGGGTTCACTGTATTACTTTCGGCGAAGCTGAAATGACGGGCCATTGAAATTTAGCAAAGGTTAACTAACCATTCCACTAGTTAGTGGGGTTAGGGGGGGTAGCTTGCCACTGCTCCCACTCCCGCTCACACATCGGTGAAAGGAGAAAGGACTTCAAGGGGGATAGGACTGGCGGGTAAGTTTGTATAAATAGCTAAAAGTTTGTATTGTTAGGAAAAATACATATATCTCTGAATTTGCCATTTGTTCTGCAACTGGAATACAAACCTATGCTATTTAACAGGGGTGACTCACCCATTAGGAAGGGTGGAGGTCCCTGCCAATCTGGCTTTTGGCTTTACCTGGGGGCTCCTTATCCACAGCCTACGTAAGCTGTGTGTTGAGATATTTAGAAGTGTGACCGTCCAGGTAAAAGTTATTCCAAATCTTTTGTAGGAAAAACTGTTGTAACCAAGACTTCCCCAATACCACCTTGACAAGGTATGGAGATGCAACAGTATTAGCTTAATACTAGGTACACAGGGGAGTACGGTTTACCTACAGTGGTTTGAGGTCAGCTTATGCAGAGAACCCAGGATGCTGCTTTCCCCAAGAGAGGGGAGGATGAAAAAAAGAATAAGAGCCAGTCAAACCTTTTCATTCATGCAGACTAAAACCGGCTAACAGTGCCCTCAACCTTTTGCTACTTGTCCAATAAGGAGCTTGAGGTATTATACCAGCTGTTGTGCAGCCACCACATGGCCAGTAGAAAATGTATCGAGCCTCCTGTGGGTCAAGTCTTGCAGGTAGTGGGCTGTGAAAGTGTTCTGACATTTCCAAACCCCAGCCTGAAGAAACTGCATCACTGAGAAGTTCCCCTTGAATGCCAGGGACGTAGCTACGCCCCTGACATCACGAGCTCTAGAACGACATGAAGGAGGAGACTCTGGATTTAGCACATGGTCTATGACCTTGCGAATCCATGCACGTGGGGATGGGCTGCAGCTGTTCTCTTAAGGTAAAGCCTCAAACTCCTCACTGGGCAGAGTAAGAGATGATCAGGGTTATAAGTTACAGAACGAAGACTCGAATCGTGGATTCGCTACTCCTGGGTTCTGAGTCTTAGCAACAAACTCAGGGATGAATATATCGTATTAGAGACCACGAACTTCACTGACTTGCTCGGCCGAAGCCCAAGCTAGTAGGAACACGGCCTTCCAAGTTAGGTGGCGATCTGTTGCCTGACGTAATGGTTCACAGGGAGGTCTCTTAAGAGACACCTGAGAACTTGAACTCCGTTCCATGGGGGAGGTCTCACTTCAGACTGAGGAGAGTTAAGTTCGTAACTCCATATGAGTAAGGATAGTTCTAGCAAAGATGATATGTCCATTCTGTTCAGTCTAAAGGCGAGGCTCAAAGCTGAACATTACCCTTTTACCGCCAAGACTGACAGGCGCATTTCTTCACGCAAATACATGAGGAACTCCACTATTGCTGGAATAATGACATCGGGAGGAGAAATGCTTCATGCACAACACCAACCACAGAAGATTGATTGATTGATTGATTTGAGGTTTTCTGGCATCCTAACATCTAGGGTCATTGATGCCGATATTGTTTGTTATAAATAAATAAATAAATATCAATTCAGTTTGAAACACTAAAAACAAAAACATCCTTATAACACTTAGATAGCTTTCAGACGACCTGCATCTGAAATCAATTTAAAAATACCACTATCATTGTACGACACATCATGCCCGAGAATCTTGGCAAGGATGAACTTGCCATCCTCACCTTGAGCCTCAAACAGATGTGTACTTCTTTCAGTACTATAAGTGGTTCATTTGATCAGCAAATGTCTCACTGTCATGGGTACCAAACAGTCGTCACAATATGGTTGGTGTTGGCCATTTAGCAGAAACTCGTGTGTCAACCGAGTGTGACCAATGCGGAGATGACAAAGAGACATCTCCCACTTTCGGGACATCAAGTTATACCTCCAAAGAGATATGACATATGTTATTTCTCTCATTTTATTGCCATCTGACTGTCCCAGTGCTGTTGCCAACTATTATAAAACAATTTCTGGATGGTAGGTAAGAAATCATTACTACGAATGGGATACCTTCTTAGTAGCAACTCGGATGCAGCATTCTTGGCCCGTAAATCTGCCTTCTCATTCCCAGACACATCTACATGTGCTGAAACCCAACAAAATTGAACTATTATACCTCTCAGTCCAATGATAAAAAGCCATTCTAAAATCTTTAAAACTAAAAGGTTACTAAAATTAAAAACTTCTAAAGCTTGAAAGACACTCCTTGCATCACTAAAAATTGTAAAATTACCTTCTTTCTCCAATGCTATTTTCTCAATACAGGTTAGTATGCCATACAGTTCGGCAGTAAATATGGAAACTGTTAGAGGAAGTGCACTTCTACAATCAAAACCATTACTATTTACTCCAAATCCAACACCAGCATCAGATGTGGAGTCATCAGTATACAGTATATAAAAGTCAATCCCTTATGGTCTACAACATGTTCCATAAAAATAGACCTGGCTTCTAAGTCAGTCATATTCTTTTTAACTCCAATAAAGTATTTATAAAAAGATAACTCTGATAATTTCCATGGAGGCATTGATGATACCTTAAATGGAAGCACCTTACTTCTAATTATATCAAGACTATATATTAATTGTTTGAACTGAAAACTATAAGATTGCGTACACTTTGGGTGCAACTCAAAGTATGATGTGTGCTTTACAAGGCTTGCAGTCTGATAGGCTAAAGAATTAGGAAGTCTTTGCAATTTAAACCAATACCGAACAATAGAAGACTTTCAGTAAAGGTCTAAAGGTAATTCTCCAGCATCAACAAGGAGACTTGGGATAGGCGAAGTTCTAAACACTCCTGTGGACAATCTAATACCAGCATAATATATTGAATCTAATATCTTTAATCAGCTTGGGGTGGCTGAGGAGTATATTTCACACCCATAACTAATTTTTGAAAAAACCAGGGCCTTGTATAATTCTAAAATAGTACAGTATTGTGGACTGCCCCCATGATGTATAGGACAATACTTTTAAAAGATTAAGAGCCTCAAGACATTTAACTTTTAATATTTTTAAATGAGAAAACCATGTAAGCCTACAACCAGATATCAAGCCTAAAAATTCAGCTTCACTTACGCATGGGATCCGTTGACCTTTAATGTATATATCCGGATATGGATGTATTCCCCGAATACGACAGAAATGGACAACAACAGTTTTGCTTGTCGTAAATTTAAACCCATTCATATCAGCCCATTGAATAATTTTGTCAATTGAGAGTTGTAGTTTTCTTTCAACCATCGCCATCCTAGCTCCAACAAATGATATGGAGAGATCATCAATAAATAGTGTTGAGAGAATATCTTGAGGAATGATAGAGGATATCCCATTAATGGCTAGTGCAAATGGGGTTACACTTAACACACTACCCTGGGGAACTTCTTCCTGACATTTCCTCTCAGATAGAGCTTCCCAACTCTCACTTGAAAAAATCTATGTGAAATAAATGATTGAATGAACAACGGTAGCTCTCCTCGTAATCCCAAATTATGAATGGTTTTAAGTATACCCTATCTCCATGTAGTATCATATGCCTTTTCAAGGTAAAAAAAAAAAAAAGACTGTCAAATGGTGCTGTTTGGAAGCAAAGGCTTCACAAATTATTCTAAATCCACACTGGATAGATGATAAAATACCCTTCTTTTCCAGGTACCACATCAGTCTTGCACTGATCATCTTCTCCATGATTTTATATAAACAAGATGTCAATGCAATTGCTCGATAGTTTTCTGCTAAAAACTTGTTCTTACCGGGTTTTAAAAAATAAAGGCTAGTTCCCAAAGACTTGGATAACTATGATCATGCCATATTCTACTAATAATGCTTAAAATAAATAACTTTGTATTAAAAGGTACATGTTTAATCGTTGCATATGGAATTCATTCGGGTCCAGGGGCTGTATTATTACATGTAGCAAGTGCGGAGTCAAATTCTCTTCCAGTAAAATCACAAATTTTAAGTAATTTGTATTTTTCCTAACATATTTACCGAGAACTACTTTCTTAGAAGTTACCTGGAATCTCCTCTCAACCGACCAGAGTTTTGTGTAGTCTACCCTGCTTCCGTTTTCTGTGGGGACTAACCCAGGCGTAAGGAGAACGTGCCCTGAGGGTAGTCCTGAGCTAGGTCGGCGTTAGCTTGGGTCTCGCTCGTCAGTAAGTTCCTAGGATGGTACAAAAGGTTCTTCAAGGGCAGAAAGGCACTCGGGGAAGGTAGGGGGGGCCATTACCCGAAAGAAGTTCTCGGTAAGTATGTTAGGAAAAATAGAAATTACTTAAAAATTATATTTTCATTATAAAAAAAAATTTTGAATATACTTACCCGGTGAATATATAAATAGCTGACATCTCCGACGGCCCGACAGATTCCAAAAAACTCGCGAGCGATCGCCATGAAGGTTGCGGGTGTGCCCACCAGCGCCGACTATCGGCCAGATACCGCATATACTTCTCAACCACTCCAGTTCTTCTCAGTCCGCAGGGTCTCTATCGGGGAGGAAGGGAGGGCCTTTAATATTATATATTCACCGGGTAAGTATATTCAAAAATTTATCTTATAATGAAAATATCATTTTTAAATATTAAACTTAGCCGGTGAATATATAAATAGCTGATTCACACCCATGGTGGTGGGTAGAGACCAGTATTATAACAATAAAGTCGTATATGCTCAAGAGTTTTTGACAAAAATTTCATAAAAACAAACTTAAGTATAGGTACCTGGTAAGGAAGCTGACTCTGATGATTACTCTGCCTCATTAGTCCGCTTTCCTCACGAAGCCCAGTCATCCTCTCAGGATGCTGAAAGACTCCCAGGAGCTGTTATATCCAGGGCGAACACCCCTATAACAGGACCTCATCAATACCCTTAATCTGGGCGCTCTCAAGAAACAACCGCCAAATCAAAAAGATTGCGAAAGACTTCTTAGTCTCCCGTACAACCCAAAATAAGATTAAAAATTTCAAGAGTAGATTAAAAGGATATTGGGATTAAGAGAATGTAGTGGTAGAGCCTTCACCCACTACTGCACTCGCTGCTACGAATGGTCCCAGTGTGTAGCAGTCCTCATAAAGAGTCTGGACATCTTTCAAGTAATATGAAGCGAATACCGACTTGCCTCTCCAAAAGGTCGCGTCCATAATACTTATAATGGATCTATTTTGCTTAAACGCTACTGAAGTTGCTATCGCTCTAACTTCATGAGCCTTGACTTTAAGTAAATTACGATCCTTCTCACTTAAATGAGAATGTGCCTCCCGAATCAAAAGTCTAATAAAATAAGACCACGCATTCTTAGACATGGGCAAAGAGGGCTTTTTCACGGAGCACCATAAAACCTCTGAACAACCTCGTAGCGGTTTAGTTCTGGATAAATAAAATTTAAGAGCTCTAACGGGGCACAGCACTCTTTCAACTTCATTCCCCACAATCTCAGAAAGACTGGGGATTTCAAATGATTTAGGCCAAGGACGAGACGGAAGTTCATTCTTGGCCAAAAAACCAAGTTGAAGAGCGCATACTGCTTTATTAGTGGAGAAGCTGATGTTCTTGCTAAAAGCATGTATCTCACTAACCCTTTTAGCCGAAGCCAAGCTCACCAAAAAAAGTGTCTTGAGGGTAAGATCCTTCAGGGAGGCTGAATTTAATGGTTCAAACCTGTCTGACATAAGGAACTGTAGGACCACATCCAAGTTCCAAGCAGGAGTCGAAATATGACGCTCCTTGGAAGTCTCGAAAGACTTAAGCAGGTCTTGGAGATCTTTGTTATTAGAAAGATCCAAACCCCTATGCCTGAAAACAGAAGCTAACATGCTTCTGTAGCCTTTAATGGTGGATGCAGAGAGGGAGCAACCGTTTCTCAGATAAGGCAGAAAATCCGCAATCTGCGCTACAGAGGCACTTGGAATTGGAAAAAGAGGAGGACTTGCACCAGTCTCTAAATACCTCCCATTTCGACTGATAGATCCTGATGGTAGAGGATCTTCTAGCCCTCGCGATCGCTCTAGCTGCCTCCTTCAAAAACCCTCGAGCTCAAGAGAGTCTTTCGATAGTCTGAAGGCAGTTAGACGAAGCGTAGGGAGGCTTTGATGAAATCTCTTTACGTGAGGCTGTCGCAAGAGATCCATCCGCAACGGCAGACTTCTTGGAATGTCTACCAGCCATAGAAGTACCTCTGTGAACCACTCTCTCGCGGGCCAGAGTGGAGCAACCAACGTCAACCTGGTCCCTTCGGGAGAGGTGAACTTCTGCAGCACCTTGTTTAGGATCTTGAAAGGTGGAAAGGCATAAACGTCCAGGTGAGACCAGTCCAGCAGGAAAGCGTCTATGTGGGCTGCCTCTGGATCTGGAACTGGAAAGCAGTAAGTCGAGAGCCTCTTTGTCAGTGAAGTTGCAAAAAGATCTATGGTGGGTTGACCCCATGTCATTCATAGCTTCTCGCACACAGTCTTGTGCAACGTCCACTCCATGGAGATGACTTGTCCTCTTCTGCTGAGGCAGTCTGCCAAGACATTCATTTTTCCTTGCACAAATCTCGTCAAAAGAGAGATGTTACTTGCCTTAAATGGAGTTCCTTCTGATCCGTGGACCAAAGACCCGAGCATTCCAGACTGTCCAGTGGAGCTCCCTAACCCAAATCCGACGCATCTGAATACAACACATGGTTTTGGTTCTTGATCGCAAGAGAAAGACCTTCTCGAAGTCTGATGTTGCTGTCCCACCAAGTCAGACATGTCTAGACTGAGTTGGAGATTGGGGAAGAGATACTCTCTAAGCCCTTCTCCTTGTTCCAATGGTTTAGGTGAAATTGGAGAGGGCAAAGGTTGAGTCTCCCCAGAGAGATAAACTACTCCAGCGATGAAAGCGTTCCCACGACGCTCGTTCAAACTCTTACCGAGCAACTGTTTTTCTCTTGCAAGTGACGGACTTTTAACAGAGCTTGTTCCATTCTTGTGGGAGACAAAAAGGCCCGAAAAATCCGACACTGTATCTCCATTCCCAAATAAAGAATAGTCTGGGATGGAGTACTGTAAGTTACGACTTCTCTACGTTCACTATGAGACCTAGCTCCTTGGTTAGGTCTAATGTCCATTAGAGGCTCTCCAGACAGCGATTTAATGACGACGCCCTGATTAGCCAGACGTCAAAATAAAGGGAGGCTCTGAATCCTCAAAAAATGTAGAAAGCTTGCGACATTTTGCAAGGGCCTTGTAAAAACAAGAGGAGCAGGAATGAGGCCGAAGCACAGTGCTCGAAATTGGTACATTACTTTCCCGTCCACAAACCTCAGATGTTGTTGAAAGTTTGGATGAATCGGGATGTGGAAGTATGCATCCTGAAGGTCGAGAGAGACCATCCAGTCGCCTTCCCTTACTGCTGCCAAGACAGATTTGGTAGTCTTCATCGTGAACTTTGTCTTGACAATGAACACATTGAGCGCACTTACATCTTAAGTACTCCTGCAGTGAACGTGGCTGCCAGATCATTGGAGCCATCCCTGATAGCCTTGTCCATGCATGACATAATTGTACAGCAATACATTGACAGCTGGAGAGACCTTCTTACTTAAGGCTCCCAGGGACCAATCAAACAAATAAAAACTTCAAACGCTCGAAAAAACTCCTAACAGGAGATGGTCTAGCTCTGAAGCAGACCATAAAATCTTGGAGCGTCTCATGGCTAGACGACGAGCCGAGAACTTCTCCTGTGTCACACCAGACGCCCGAGCGAGAAGCTAATTAAGAAGGAGGAAAAGCAAAAGCAGACTTTCCTAAACTTCTCCTGGATTCCAACCAGTCTCCCAGTAAGAGCATGGCCCTCTTGGAAGAACAAGAGAGAACTGACTTCGTAAATGTAGGAGTCGAAGAAAGTCATGCCAAGAGTAAACTCAGACGGCAGAGCAGCCGTTACAAAACGAGTAGGACAAAATTTCACTAAAGAAATTCATAATTATAAAACAAGGGATTGTTGGACCACCCTAGGTTACTCCTCTTCTGAAAGACTCCCCAAAGGAACATTAGTTGAAAGGGGGTCATCAACTTCTTCAGAAGGCACATCATCTGATAAATCTAAAGTCTTGCGAGAAGGAGATTTATATTCAGAATGACGTGAAGGAAAAGCCTGACAGGCTACATCAACTTGTATATGAACAGAAGTTAAAGTTGGAGGGTCGATGTCACGTTGTGACTGCAGAGAATGTTATTCTGCTACACGTCGTGACAGAAGTAACTGACGTTCAAACGTCCCGTAATAACAGTGGTGACTGCTGTTCGATGCTATATCGTGACTACGATGACTGACCCTCGACGTCACGTCATGTCTACGGTGTCTACCGCTCAACGTCACGTCGTGTCTGCGGTGTCTGCAGCTCAACGTCACGCTGTGCCTGCGGTGGCTGACGTTGAAAGCGATCAAAGTTACATCGAGATTTATGCTCCGCATCTCGTTTAACAGCAAAGCTGTCACTAGGGATAACGTCAGCGTGGCGTAACAAAGCTCGTTTAGAAGGAAGACCCGAATCACGTATCCCAGAACCGTGACGTACAAAAAGCAAAGGATCCTTTCGCACAGGAACAGGATCGTAAGCTTCTATTAAAGAAGAAAGCTTTAACAGCATATCTTGCAAAACACTTAACTTCGGATCAACCTGTGACTGCGGTGGCTGACGTTCAAACATCCCGTAGTAACAGCGGTGACTGCTGATCGATGCTATATCGTGACTACGGTGACTGACACTCAACGTCACGTCGTGTCTACGGTGTCTACCGCTCAACGTCACGTCGAGTCTGTGGCAGAAACGTCTGTACATGAACGTCATCACTATGAACGGGACTCTTATGATGACTACAGCTAGGACGTTGAACTTGTTCTGAAGGAACTAATAAACGTTTCAACCGTCTCGAAACCTTACGCCCAGGCCTTTAAAGAGACGAATCATCGGAAGACGAGGAGAAACTTCGTCTCTCCTGTCTTATGGCAAGGACGTGCTTGACGAGCAACGTCTGATACCTTTGAGGGAACGTCTGTTCGTTGGTTTACACTCTTCACTCCCTTAGGTCCTACGACATTCCTTCTCCCTGGTGCAGGGGAGCCTGAAAGAGGTCTCGGACTAGGCAAGCGACAAGCACGAACAAACGAACCCTCCACAACACAGAACATGTTTTTTGCACTTCACTGATATCGCATTTTTTAATAATTTCACATTAGACATGAATAAAACTGATTTCTACCTGAAGCACGCAATTCTCCCTTAAATCAAAAGGTTAGAATTGCGAAATTTGTCGTATAATGTAAGCACATTAGTACAAAATGAAACACACATGCAAAAATCAATAAACATATACATATATATCGAATAAAACGGAAATATATAAAGTTAAAAAGATCAGTGACTGGGGATGAGACTAAACACTAGTTCACTAAGGACTACGTTTTCAATCTCTCACCGTACAGTGCCTTGGGATGAGAATAAAAACTAAAACGTTTTATCCTCTCTCCCCGTACAGAGACTTGGGATGAGAATAAAAAACTGAATCGAGAACAACGTTACTCGCTCCCAAACTCCTTGTACAACGACTTGGGACGAGAATAAAGATCGGATCGTTCTCTCTTTCTCTCTCTCTCTCTCTTTCTCTCGTCACTCACAAGAGAATGGCTCACTCACTCTTCGTCAATAACAGGTTATTTGACTAAAGGAAAAAACTGAAAGGACTAAGAAATTGAAAATTAACATGTTCCTTTAAATTAGTATCTAAAAATCTTCAGTTTGAAAGAAGAATGAACAAAACGTCAAAATCGATTTACTCTTTCTGCAAAGTGAAACCGTGTTTCTCTTTTTCTCTATCATAACGATAGAGCGCAAACTGCGTAGCATAAATATACCAAACGTTAGATCATCTTTGAAAAACAGCAAGAAGACTATTCAAAGAATAAATTTCTTAAAATATTTTCTAAAAATATTCATCTCATCACTCTTACAGAGCAATTGTTTTTATCTAAACAAAAATAAAAGTTGAATGGGCTCAACGTTGTTTAACTTCGTTTTCCAAGTCAGGACCGCCTACAAAGAATAGGTAAAGGCCGCATATAAACAAAAACATAAAATTTATCTCGATGTTTATTATAAATGGAAAGCTAATCGAAGAGGCCTAATAAAGGCAGGTGAGATATAACATATATAGAGGTAAATCTATAAATATCAACAATAATTTATAAAGTGATAAAATAATAACTAAAAGCCTTTAACGCACTTCCGTACACTGAGGGAAGGGTCGGCCATCTTTTCTCTATGGAAAAACCAGAGCGAGATTAAAAAAGCAAGGGCAAAAAACTTTTCCTCTCCTTTCAAAAGCATTTCTTTTGAAGATAGTATTGAATAATCCAACACGGCGAAAGCAATAAAACCAAAACCAAGTACTTCACCAATTCGGTAGAAAACTCGAGGTCTAGAGCGAGCGGAACCAATGTTGTCGGTGACACCGACAGAGAAGAACTGGAGTGGTTGAGAAGTATATGCAGTATCTGGCTGATAGTCGGCGCTGGTGAGCACACCCGCAACCTTCATGGCGATCGCTCGTGAGTTTTTTGGAATCTGTCGGGCCGTCGGAGACGTCAGCTATTTATATATTCACCGGCTAAGTTTAATATTTAAAATTTGTGATTTGTTCCAACACAAAGACTTACCTTGAACTACTTTCTTAGGAGACTTAAACTTTAGGAGGTGGGAGTGTCTTCCTGAACTTCAGAACCAGCTAACCGGACATCTCGTAACCTAGATGTGAACTAGGTTGCATAATATATCGGAAAACGAAAGGTAGGGTAAACTACACAAAGAGCTCATGTTAGTGTCTAAGTACTCACCCTTTAAAAAATTCCATGATGCTGAGTCCTGTGACGAAGTTGTAGAGACGTGTCTTCTTTGGTTTGTATGTGTGGTTATCTCCGAGCAGGGATAGGAAAACGGGGACTAGGGTGAAAAGGAACGAACCTGTGTCTCTTGGTTTTGTTATCCGCGATTGTACCTGGGGCTTCACCGTTAAATCGCTTGGAACGCGGAGATGACTGTCCCAATAGGAAAACCGTCTAAAGATCTCCTCGAGTAATCCTTGAGATAATGTGCTGTGAAGGTCGACTGATTCGACCAGGTGCCTGCTCGAAGGATCTGGCCCACCGCCATGTTCCTCTCAAAAGCTAAAGACGTGCTTAGACCCCTAATGTCATGGGGCCTAGGAGTACAGTGAACTCTCGTTTATCACGGTAGATAGGTTCCAGACCCGGCCGCGATAGGTGAAAATCCGCGAAGTAGTGACACCATATTTACCTAATTATTTAACATGCATATTCAGACTTTTAAAACCTTCCCTTGTACGTAGTACTGTTAAAAAACTACCCTTTAATGTACAGAACACTTAATGCATGTACTACAGTACCCTAAACTAAAACAGGCACAAATATTAAAGGCGATTTTATATCATGCGTTTCCTAAACACGTCAAAAAGCACGATAAAAAATGGCAACCAATGTTTTGTTTACGTTTATCTCTGATCATAATGAAGAAACAAACGTATTTACACATCTGTGTATAGGTTAGTTTTTGCATCGATTATATTGAGTATTCAGTACAGTATGTTGATTTTGTTATTACCAATGTTTTACTTAATTTTTCTTAGGACTTCCAAATGAAATGTTTTTCTTTATGACGCCGCCTGAAACGACGGCATAATAAAGTACGCTCAGTAAACAAACGAAGGCATTTAAAGCACATGATGAAAGGGATAAATAATGATATTACAGTAAAAGCTTTTAGAAAATATGTTATTACAAATATTATTACCGTATCTATATAAAATCATACATACGTAGCAAAGCAGGAAAACAATTTACGAGAGAGAGAGAGAGAGAGAGAGAGAGAGAGAGAGAGAGAGAGAGAGAGAGAGAGAGAGAGAGAGAGAGAGAGATTGTTTTACATACGTAAATTTAAATTTTAAACAAAAAAAAATAGCCCCATTTCATATAAAATAGGTTATTACAAATATTCTACTTTATCATATTACAGTAGTCTGTATAATACTGTAAAGTTCAGTACAGTATGTTGTTGTTATAGTCGTGGCAATGAAATTCTCACGAAACAAAAACACGGCATTCAATTACAACAGCTGATTCATTCTCTCTCTCTCTCTCTCTCTCTCTCTCTCTCTCTCTCTCTCTCTCTCTCTCTCTCTCTCTCTCTCTCTCTCTCTCTCTCTCTCTCTTCGTGTTATACAATACTTACATATATATGAAGAAACTAAAATTAGTTTTCTTTGTGTCAATTAAATACGAAATGAAAAAATTATGCCGAGTTTACATCCATTTCAATCGTTGCTAAAAATACGGCATCCGATTTCATCAGCAAACCACTATTTTTTGGGAAACATCATTTTATTCTAGAAAATTGCTACTCTTTAAATAGTTAATTGCACATTAAGGAAGCATGTACTTTTGTTTTTAAATTTCGGGTGTGTTTTAAAAATCGAGTATTGTTGACTTCTTTTTGTTTTACGTTTGGCTGTGATTAGATCAGCTGACGTCTAGCTGCCGCTCATTTCTTAACTTATTCAAACCGTCTAACAGTTGATATTACATAAGCACCAATGTGTTATAACCTATCAAATTTTTTTGTTTATTACATTTAAACCCCCCCCCTCTCTCTCTCTCTCTCTCTCTCTCTCTCTCTCTCTCTCTCTCTCTCTCTGTGGGCTACTTTTCACTACCTCCCATTCCTTACCTCTCTCTATCTCTCTAACAAATGATATCTTTGTTGCTCCTCAAAGTTTCATTTATATTGAAAATCAATCATGATTCAATTTTCCTTACTTTCTCCTATCTCGCACCATTGGTCACATCGCGGTATTTTCGAAATTTCCGGAAAATCCGCAATATATGTATATACATACGTTATGAAAAAAATCCGCGAAGTGGTGAATCCGCGATGGTCGAACCACGAAGTAGCGAGGGTTCACTGTACCTGGCAGGGGCAGTCCCTCCTCATTATAGGCTCTGACAATAACTTGTCTCAACCAAAAGGAGATGGTATTCTTAGATACCTGCTTCTTCGTAACACCCGTGGAGACAAAAAGATTTTTGATACCAGGGCGGAGATGGGCAGTCCTCTCAAAGTACTTTCTAACGGCACGGACGGGGCACAACTTCAAATCTTCTGGATTCCCTGTCTTAGGAATGGCTGGCATTGAAAATCCCTCGAACTTCGGATCCCAGACCGCTGGATTCTGAGTTTTTGCCACGAAAGAAGGGACGAACTTGAGGGAGATTTCTCTCCACCCCTTCGAATGAGAGATGTCGTAAGACAACCCATGGATCTCTCCTACTCTCTTAGCAGAGGCCAAGGCCAACAAGAAGACCGTCTTGAGAGTGAGATCCCTGTCTACTATATCCTTCAGGGGTTCGAACGGGGGTCCTCTTAACATTTTCAAAACCCTTGCCAAGTCCCACTGCGGCACCCTGGAGGCTTGAGGAGGGCAAGCTTGTTCGAAGCTCCTGATGAGCATAGAAATGTGCCTAGAGGTGCCCAGGTCGATGCCCTTCAGTAGGAAGACTTGGCCCAAGGCTGCACGGACCCCTTTGATAGCTGGAATTGACATGCCCACTTCGTCTCTGAGATGCACTAGAAAATCCGCGATATCTGGGAACGAAGCTTTGAGAGGCTTGATGTCCTTTGAGGCACACCATTTCGTAAAAGTGGCCCATTTTGCTTGGTAGACCGCTGCTGAAGACCGACTCAGATAACGTGACATCTTTTCTGCAGTTCCTGTTGAATATCCTTCCTTCCTCAGGAGCCGCTCGATAGTCTCCAGGCGTGAAGGCATAGAGACTGAGGATTGTCGTGGAACCTTAGAAAGTGTGGCTGCTGTAGAAGATCTGGCCTGTCGGGTAGAGGCCACGGAGGAAGACATGCCAGGTCTCTTAGATCCGCGAACCACTCCCTCTCCGGCCACCAGGGCGCTACCAAAGTCATCTTTAAGTTTCGGGCCGTCCTTACTCTGTTGAGCACTTGCCTGATCAATGTGAAGGGGGGAAAAGCGTACACGTCAAGGTTGTCCCATTTGTGCTGAAAGGCATCTTCCAAGGCCGCCTTTGGGTCTGGGACAGGAGAACAAAACACGGGGAGTTGTGCGTTCAGCCTGGTTGCAAAGAAATCCATCACCGGCGATCCCCATTTTTGAATAATGAGTCTGACTACTTCTGGGAGGAGGGACCACTCTGTTCCCACTATTTGTCCTATCCTGCTGAGGCCGTCGGCTCTGCCCAATCCAGGATCTCCAGAGCGAGATCGCACAACTCCTTTGATTTTAGGCCTCCGTGTTTCTTTATGTACGCGACTACTGTGGCGTTGTCGCACATCAACACCACCGTGTTTCCCCTTAGAAGTTCGACGAACTGCAGGCAAGCTTCTTGGACTGCCTTCAACTCCAGGACGTTGATGTGTTGCCCTTTCTCCTTGTTCGTCCAGGTTCCTCTCGTCATGTCGTTGAGATGTGCTCCCCACCCCTCTTTGGAGGCGTCTGTGAACAGAAGCATCTCGGGAGGCTCGGTTGCGAAGGGCATCCCCTTGAGAGTATTCGACCGTCACTGCCACCACTCCAGGGAGAGTATTGTGTCCGGCATGATGGGGATTAATTTGTGGGGCGAGTCTACTTGGTTCCAGAGACCCTTCAGGTTCCATTGGATGCTCCTGAGCCTGAGCCTCCCTTGGGGAACGAGTTTCTCTAACGACACTAGATGCCCTATCAGCCTTTGCCAGTCTTTGGCTCTCCTGGGTTGTCTCGAAAGGAAAGGCAGGAGGATCCCTTCCAGGTTGTTCACCCGGTCCCCTGACGGAAAGGCCTTCACTAGTCGGGAGTCCAGTGTCATCCCCAAGTAGGTCATCCTGGTGGAGGGCGACAGATTCGATTTTTCTCGGTTGATCGTGATACCCAAATCCTTGCAGAATTGAAGCAGCCTTACACCTTGCTCCTTCAAAACTCCCTCTGAGGAGGAAAGGAGCAACCAGTCGTCCAGCTATCGAATGAGGCGAATACCCCTCTCGTGAGCCCACACCGAAACTGTCGTGAAGACTCTCATGAATACCTGGGGAGCTGTTGACAAACCGAAGCAGAGAGTCTTGAACTGTAGGATCTGGGCACCCCACTTCACCTGGAGAAACTTCCTGCTTGAGGGGTGGACCGGGATTTGAAAGTATGCGTCCTTGAGGTCTATGGTCATCATGTAGTCCCCTTCCCTCAAGGACTGCAAGACCGACTTCGGGGTGTCCATTTTGAAGTCCGTCTTGCAAACAAACTTGTTGAGGGCTGACAGGTCTATCACCGGTCTCCATCCCCCTGTCGCCTTTTCTACCAGAAAAAGTTGGCTGTAGAAGCCTGGGCCCGGATGTAGGACCTCTTCCATTTCACCTTTCTCCAACATAGTGGACACTTCTTCCTGAAGGGCTGCCCTCTTCAATGGGTCGTTGGGTGCCAGCCACTCAGCCAGACTGGCTGGAATCAAAGGTGGAGGTTCCGTTAAGAACGGGAGTCTGTACCTTTCTTTCAGTATGGATACTATCCAGGGCTCCGCACCTTGAGCCCTCCATGCTTGCCAATATTGTCTGAGGCATCCCCCAACCTGAGGCTTGGGCAGGAGTAGGGGGCCTCCCACTCTATCTCCTCCTGGAGGAGCGGCCTGAACGCCCTTTCCTGAACGCTGAGTATGCCGTCCTAAAAGAGGCAGATGTTGCTGGGGCTCCTCTACAGGGGGGCTGTGGTGGTTGAGCCCAAGAGGTAGATGGAGCGTCTCTCTTCGTCAGGCTAGGAGAGGCATGAGAAGTAGAGGGTCCATCCGACGTTGACCTCTTGTAGGCGGGTCTCCTCACGGGGTGGGGTCTGGGGGTGCTCACATCCTTCCTTTTCGAGACCTTTTCCATGAGCTCCTCCAGCTGTTTCAACGGAAACAGGGAGTCACCCCACACAGGTAGGCCCATCAAAGCCCTTGCTTCTCTGTCAGGGATCTTCCGGGAAAGCTTGGCCAAGATCGTATCCCTTTTCCGAAGTACCCAGTTAGCTGACAGGTCAAGAGACTGACAAGTCAAGAATTTCAAGGTCTTTCCCCCGGAGATGATGAGTTCCTTCAGGAGGTCTTGTTTCGCCGGGTCTGTCAAGTCGTAGGTGGCTTGCACACCTACCAGAGTGGAGGCCCACCAGTCCAACCAGGAGGCGATGTGGACCAAGTCTTTGGACATTTCCTCCATCATTGCAGCCTCCGACTGCGAAAAACAATCGGGGCTGATGCGGCTCTGTCTTCTGGGGCACCCTGGCTCAATACTTCCGGGGAAGATTCTATTTTGCAGGCTCCCGGTCGCTGCCCTTCTGGGACATAAAACTTACTCTGGGACCTGAGTCCCTGTAGTAACTTTGAGTAAACTCTGTTACTTGGGGGCCTCGGCATTGCCCGCCACAATCTTGTCTACGTGGGCACGGCTCAGGACCAAATCCCTGGCCACAGGCAGCGCCAGGGAGGTTTTCTGCTGCACGGGGGCCTCCATCAGCCGACTTAGGCTGGACCGCCAGGAGTCCTCGTCGGCTGGAACAGGTTCTTCGATCCGGTGATGTCTGCGTATAAGGCCTATCACCCTATGATATGCAGAGTCCTAGGTTGGGGAACCTTCCCTGTCGTCAGCAACACCCTCTGCCTGATTCCAAGGTGCCGGGTCAACAGGCACTCCCAACGGGCGTCGTGGTTCAGGCTCAACGAGCACCTCCCTGCGGTGGTAACGGTCTGCCCCAACGGAAACTTCCGCACTAGGCCCGGGTGTCGGGACGGGAATCGCCGTGTCGGCGAGGACTACCGTCCGTAAAATGTCTTTGGAGGACGAGGACGCGGCTTCCGTGGGCTGGCCTGACGGAGGAAGCCGTTCCTGTGAGTCCAAGGGCCGAGTCAGCTGTGCTGACCCGACCAGGCTGCCCGTCCGAAAGCTCGGCTCCCCCCGCTGGGCGGGTTGAGCCAAAAGCTTCGCGGCCTTACGCCTACCTGAAGAGGCCTTCTCGCTCTGTTCATTGCGAGGGTCATACTTGTGGCTGGTCGAGGGCCTTCGTGGAGAATAATCTCTGGACCGGCGGCTTGGAGAACGCTGAAACTCGCTCCTGCGGGGAACGAAGACCCATTCACCATTGGGGGACCTACTCTTCCTGTACTTCCTCCTCGGTGACCTGGATCGTCTTCTACTATACCTTGAGTGGGACCTTGAGCGGGAGCGCCTGCTCCTGGATCTCTCCCTCTTCCGCCGGCGCCTCCTCCTCGCTTCACCCTCTGAAGAGACCGAAGAGCTGCCCTCCGAAGATCCCGACGATACTGCATAACCCGACCGACGGACGGGAGCGGGGGCAACGGAGGTCTTCGCGATCTGTTGAGTTCCAGAGGTCGAGGGTTGCAAAAACGAGTCCGGAACCGCCGTCAGAGGAGCTGGAAAGGAGGTCGGTCGCACTACGCTGGGGAACCAGGTATCTAGGCCATCTTCCATCCGTATCGGGGACCTACCTGGCGTTTTCGGGAGCTTCCACCCGAAGGGCTCCCCTACCGTCGAGTCTAACCTATCCTGGATGCTATCAGCTGCTGAAGTACCTGAAACACAGGCCCAAGACGCAGGCGAAGAGACAGGCACAGTGTTACTCCACATGGGGTCATCGGAGGAGACGTGCCCCCCAATCACAAGGGCAGAGTCTCCAAGACCCCCAGACAAAGCACTATCAGGCCCCCCACTAGCCTGTGATGGTCCAGCAACCCCCACATCATGTAAATTAGACTCTTGGGGAAGCACCATCGGCACTTTCCCCGCAACGGACTTACCTCGTCCCCTACCCTGGGTAGGGGAAGAAGAGACAAGAAGCCCCGTCAGACCGTTCACCTGGTGACGGTAATGGGGAAGAGATGCTTGTCTTCCTGGGAGATCGTTTAGAGGATTTCTTCTTCTTTGTGCTATAACGCACCCACTGGATTTCATTCCAGCTAACACACTCCGAGCACGTATCCGTCAGCGGACACACTCTGCCTCTACAGGAAGAGCAAAGGGAATGCGGGTCCACCTCCGGCTTGGAAAGGAACGCTCCACAAGACTTCCCAGCTCTAGGCCCAGGACAACGGCGGGTCTGCTCCATCACAACACAACCACAAGACACAGGCACGAAAGGAATGAATAAGGAAATCACTTGGGAAACACAAGGGAAATAAGTGAACACGCGAGAACACAAGGGAGAGCACAGAGATACCACGTGGTAACCACGTGGGACACACGAGTCAGGACACAAAGGGTCACAAGAGAATGGAGAGCGGCGTGATGGTATCACGACGCGACCAGAGAACTTACTGGCGAGTGAGACCCAAGCTAACGCCGACCTAGCTCAGGACTACCTTCAGGGCACGTTCTCCTTACGCCTGGGTTAGTCCCCACAGAAAACGGAAGCAGGGTAGACTACACAAAATTGTGGTCGGTTGAGAGGAGATTCCAGGTAACTCCTAAGAAAGTAGTTCGAGGTAAGTCTCTGTGTTGGAACAAAGGAGAATTATAAGAATCTTCCCTTCCTGTTGCAAAATTTAAAATTTTCTTTTCTTCAAAGTTCCTATACTGGTGACCTGGAGCTGCTTCACACTTGCATGATACATTTGAAAAATGATCAGCCCGGACATTGCTAACATCAATCTTCAACACTGGTGGTGGGTTTGGGGTAAATTTACCTGCAATCTTTATTATTTTCCTCCAAACAGAAGGTGATGGTGTTCTACTGTTGACTGAGGAAACAAAAGATACCCAAGATTGGCGCCTAGCTTCTTTCGTGGCACGACGGAACTGTGCTCCACACTTTTTGTTTGTTATCAAATTTTCTTCAGTACGGCGTCTATTCAATCTAGTCAGAGATTTTCTGGTGGCTCTGTGCAAGAAAGTTAATTCTGAAGACCAACACGGGACTGGTTGTCGTTTAAATAATCCTGTGGTTTTGGAATTCGAATTGATTCCTGCTGTATGAAGAATTCCATTCAGTAGGTCTATGGTATCATCAATACGTTCAAACTGTTCTGCACTCCCTTCAATTTCACTTGGCTCACAAAATTGGCCCAGTCCGCCTTGTCAAGATTCCATCATGGAGATCTTTGTAAAGGTGGACCATTGTTGGTGTTTATAATCATTGGTGCATGATCACTAGTATGCCAATCATCTAATGCCCTCCAATCAAAATCAAGAAGGCAGTCAGAGCTTGCAATTGAAAGGTCAATGCATGACAAGGTACCTGTCTGAACATGGAAGTGTGTGGGCTCTCCTGTATTAAGGAGTCCAACATCCTCATTTTCCACAATTGATGAAATAATATAGCCCCTGGTGTTTGCTAAAACATCACCCCACAAAGGATGTCTACCATTCAAATCTCCAAGTAAAAGAAAAGGTTGAGGGAATTGTTGAATCACCTCTACTAACTTATGTTATGTTATCATTTGAAGGCAAGTGCAGAGAGCAAATTGTATATTTTCTCCCTATATCAATCTGTACAACCACTGCCAGCAGAGCTGTAAGGATAAATAAAGATATTTGAGGAACATCTCGATGAACAAATACGAGACTTCCGCCATGGTTCCCTACTCGGTGATCATAAGGTGTCCTATAGCTAATATATTCGCAAGGAGAAGGGGTATTAGCATCAAGCATCAATTATGAGGGAATGCTCATGGATTAAGAGGGTAAGTTCTTCATAATTGGCCCTTAAACTCTGACAATTCCATTGCAAAATGAAGGAAAAAACTATGGATTATTTCTTGGAACAACTTTTGAATGACATCTTCCCATTAGCAATTTTTTATCTACTGTAACACTATTTCCCGGTGGCTTTATTAGAGAGGGTCTTGATACGTCGGGTTTTGTGTTTGTGATTTTATTTTGTCCTTTTGATCTAATTGTTGAGGAGGATTGTGGCCCTCAACTTGAATTTCTGATTTATTTTGTTGGGCTCAGCCATGTCGTCCTGATGGAATGTTCCTTTAGGTAGCTTTCTAAGGGATATTTGGCTACAGTGATACTCCCAGAGAATTAACCACGGGTTTCCAGAATTCTAACTACTAGCGCGAGTATCCTTAATATAACTTTTAAGGATATCACATAATATCAGGGAACGTATTTCTTGATACAACACAGCAATCTTCACCCTGAATAGAGTTTTTGCTTTGAGGGGGAAGAGTGGCGAAATTGAAGGGGAGCTGTTATCAAGGTTACCCGGTGATCCGCTCCCAGTACTACCACGGCGAACTATTCCTTTTGAAGTGGCCAATTAAACACGGTGTTTCTCCTACTAGCTCTCGGTGTTGTTACTTTTCTCAAGGATTATTACTACGCAATCTCCAGCATCTTCATCCTCTGGAAGGTTGAGTATTTAATCTTCCTTGTGTACAATTTTTGGCTCCCTTCTCACCGTTAAATTAGCATAATTTAGGTGTGTTAAGCGGAGCAGAGCCAACACCGGAGGCGGCCATTTTGGGACCGCTGTCGTACGCCATAAATGCTTTATTTAGTTAGTAGTACGACGTTCCCGGTATTTAGCTATAAAGAAATTCTAGCTATTTAGGCAAAATATACTAGTGAAGATAAGATTTACGCATGTAATATTTCCTCTAATGGTAAAACGTTTCGATCGCATACAATAAGGCCTCGGTGGTACTAGCGTAGCCGAGATCCCGACTCGAGTTAGGCTAGCCTAACGCGTTTTAGTATACTGTACTTTAATAACGCTATCCCCGTTTAACCTCTCGTATCGTTTTATTGATTAAATCAGAGATATAAATATCTCCTAGAATTACTATCATAATTTGATACTCTTCTCTTTTAGAGAAATGAGGATAAACCCTTCCTTCACCCTGAGTGCCGCCAGCCCAGGCAACAACCTTATCTTTCGTCTTGCCACAGAGTAGTGTACTCCGGCTTGACTGAGATAGTGTTTTCTGTCAATCCTCTTTGCCGGTGAGTATCCCGGCTTTGAAATACGACAGTAACTCAGGGTATTAGGTCTTGTTGCCGGCAACGCTACGGATGGGGGATTAGTCATTCCCTTGCCGGTTACACTGTTGCCGACATAGGAAGCTCAGCTTCCCTAGTCCACAACAGAAAGGGGGTAGTACAATTGCCGCCACTTTTTTCCCTTGCGGATTAAAAGACTTGTCTTATACTGTATCCGGCAATGTCTCAGCCTAGGGAATCTTTATTCCTCTGCCACCTAAGACGGTGCCGGCATAGGAAACTATGTTTCCTTGATTTACAGCTGAAAGTAAGAGGCAAACCTGGCGCCTTCTTTTTATGCGAAATATAAGACCCTTTCCCTTCCCCTTCTGTCCTTTACCGTCACGATCCCCGAGGCCGGTATTCTACAATCACCACGCTTGCCGGGCTGACTACGATACCGGCCGGGCTCCTACAAAGGCGGTTAGGTTGCTGCTTCGACCTTCTCCCTAAAGGAATCAATGCTCCGGGAAAGGTTGAGCCGGCTCTGACGGCTGCCGGTGGGAGACCCATTACAACTTTGAGTATTCTTCAGTCCTCCTTTGGACTGCCATCCACAAACCCTGTAACCAGCAGTGAAACCAGCAACGGAAATTGTGGCTGGATGAAAGCTAGAATCAATACATTCTCTCCCCTTCCATTTGATTCCTCATTCTGGAAAGAAGGCAGTAATGACAGTAGTCCCTTCAACCCTAATTATTGTACTAAACTATAATAATATGGTAGTCCTTCTCTCCATTCTTTCTCTCTCTCTGTCCGCTAGTGCCGCCAGGTACTAGCCTAGCCCGGTAGTATACTGGCAGAACTACAGTATAAGACTATACAGTAGCGTATTCCTGCAGTATAACAATACAGCAGTTAGAAAACTACAGTATATAATAATACAGTAGTATGATTTTCCAACATACTCTGTGTATCCTTTCACAGCCCATAATTGAGACTGCTTAGAAAATGTTGAGGTGAAGCATTCCTTCAACATTTTGATGTATCCTAGATCATCGGAACACCAACAGTATTAATATTTCACTTGTGGTGGAGTTAGTGTTAGTATACAGAAGGGGAAGAAGAGGTCTTGGGTTTTTTCCCTTCAAAGGAACCTTCAAAGAAGAAATATCTCGCCTTGACTTCTTCTTCAGCCGTCGCCCAAACCTTTCCTACCAGGAAGCAGACCACTCCCGACACTCACTACACCTATTACCACTATCACACCGTTGACCTCTGTAGGCGGGACAAAGGTTGTGGTGGTCTGTGTCCACAGCCAACACGAAGGTCCCGCAAGGACGGCTTTCAAGTCCAGGGCAGGTCCACATGGTTGCAGAACTCAACACAAACACACATTATTAAAGAGAAAGCACAAACAAAAAGCAATAATAGCAGACCAAAATATAACTTGGTGAGGATGAAGAACGGCAACGCCCGTTAACCATACGAGCCAAAAGCAAAGTGAGCTAAATCACCGGTGTGTGAGCAGGAGTGGTAGCAAACCACAACCCGTAAACCCCGTTAACTAGCGGAATGGGTAGTTAATCCAATCCATACTGTATTTTAATGGCTTGTCATTTCAGCTTCGCCGAAAGTAATATCCCTATTAAATAGCATAGGTTTGTATTCCAGTGACTCTCTCCAAGTCCAAGCCAAAAATAAAAAGTGATGAGACAACACAGGGGTTTGTTTGTGAGAGGGGTGGTCTGCTACCCATGCTACCCAGCCTAAATCCCTGCTAACTAGCAGCAGGGTAGTTTACACCTTGCTAAAAGTCTTATAACTACCTTCCAGCTTCACAGAAAGTATAATCCTTATAAATAGCGAAAGTTTATATCTAGTGTCGGAACAAGTGTAGCTTAAAGGACTCAGGTTTGTATAGTTACGAAAAATATAAATTACCTTAAAAATTTATGATGTTCCTACATGCTTAAAGGTCACTCATGAATGGCAGAGGCAAGGTACAGTGACATGGCCATAGCAAGCAGGATAATTCCCTTGAGACTGACCATATATTATATGATCAGTGCCCAAGCCTCCTCTCCACCCAATCTAGGACCAGGGAGGGCCAGGTTGTGGCTACTGATGACTCAACAGATAGACCTATAGACTCGCCCCCAACCCCCCTCCTTAGCTCATAAGAATGGTAAGGTTGCAGACATTAAAGGAACTAACGAGTCTGAGTGGGACTCGAACCCCCGACTGGCAAACACCAGGCAGAAACATTACCAATCAGGCCACAACAACAAATCATTGTCCTTTAAATAGGAGACATGTCTTTGGGTAGAGTGTCTCCAAGAACCAGATTGGAAGGTTTTTCTTCCTGAACATGTGATCCTTCCTGGTCCTGTGAGGCAACAAGGAGGGTGACTCCAACAACCTTATAACAGATAATCATAGAGATGTAGAAGCTGTTAACCCTTTTACCCCCAAAGGACGTACTGGTACGTTTCACAAAACCCATCCCTTTACCCCAATGGACGTACCGCTACGTCCTTGCAAAAAAATGCTATAAATTTTTTTTTTTCATATTTTTGATAATTTTATGGAAAAATTCAGGCATTTTCCAAGAGAATGAGACCAACCTGACCTCTCTATGACAAAAATTAAGGCTGTTAGAGCAATTTAAAAAAAATATACTGCAAAATGTGCAGGGAAAAAAATAACCCCTTGGGGGTTAAGGGTTGGAAATTTCCAAAGAGCCTGGGGGTAAAAGGGTTAAGGCCTTGGCTAATATTGGCAGTCTTGCTTGAAAGGCTCTCTGTTGCATAACTGATAAGCAACAGTCATCCAACCAGTGTGCAACAGTTGAGGCTGCCTCTCCCCCTCCACAGGAGAAAAAGAAAAGGGAGAAGGGCTAATCATTCCGCTTTCCCTCGAGACATGCTGGACGTGTTACCTTGGACCAGATGCACACTTGTCCGCTACAGTCCCTGTAGGACCTCAGGAACATCAGACTCAAATATTTGTAGGGACAGGCTTGAGCAGGATTTGGGTCTTTGTAACATTCCTCTGTAACTGACATGATGAGATAGCTTTTAAAAATCCAAAAAAAAAAAGAGAGAGAGAGAGAGAGAGAGAGAGAGAGAGAGAGAGAGAGAGAGAGAGAGAGAGAGAGAGAGAGAGAGAGAGAGAGAGAGAGAGAGAGCCTTACCTTACCTTATTGCCTTATTTTTTGTTTGGGTTCCCCCAGGTCCCTCAGTGTGAGGCACCTCGTATATCCACCAGAGAGTTGCTAATACATCTTCCGGTGTATTTTGCATCTTCCAGTCTTGGATGGTCTGGGATGCATCTAAGGTATTTATCGAGCTGATTTTTAAACGCATCTACGCTCACTCCTGATATGTTTCTTAGATGAGCTGGCAGCACATTAAATAGTCGCTGCATTATCGATGCTGGTGCGTAGTGGATTAATGTCCTGTGCGCCTTTCTCAGTTTACCTGGAATGCTTTTTGGCACTATTAATCTACCTCGGCTTGCTCTTTCTGATACTTTAAGCTCCATGATGTTTTCAGCAATTCCTTCTATTTGCTTCCATGCTTGTATTATCATGTAGCGTTCTCTTCTCCTTTCTAGACTGTATAGTTTTATAAATTGCAGTCTTTCCCAGTAATCAAGGTCCTTAACTTCTTCTATTCTAGAAGTATAGGACCTTTGTACACTCTCTATTTGCGCAATATCCTTTTGGTAGTGTGGGTACCATATCACATTGCAGTACTCGAGTGTACTACGCTCATAAGTTTTGTAAAGCATAATCATGTGTTCAGCTTTTCTTGTTTTAAAGTGTCTGAATAACATTCCCATTTTTGCTTTACATTTAGCCAACAGTGTTGCTATTTGGTCGTTGCATAACATATTCCTATTTAAAATTACACCAAGGTCTTTAATTGCTTCCTTGTTTGTGATTGTCTCATTATTAGGTCCCTTGTATGCATACACCATTCCTTCTCTGTTTCCATAATTTATTGATTCGAATTTATCGGAGTTAAATACCATCCTATTTATCTCCGCCCATTCATATATTTTGTTTAGATCTCTTTGTAGTGAGTTCCTATCTTCATCACAAGTAATTTCTCTACTTATTCTTGTGTCATCGGCGAAACTTCTCACTACGGAGTTTTCAACATCACAGTCTATGTCTGAGATCATAATAACAAATAGCAGTGCAGCTAATACCGTACCTTGGGGCACACCAGATATTACCTGGGCTTCATCTGATTTCTCGTCATTTGCAACCACTATCTGTTTTCTGTTTTGCAGGAATTCTTTTACCCATTTTCCTATCTTTCCCACAATATTATGCTTTCTCATTTTTTTCTCCAATATGTTATGGTCTACCTTGTCAAAGGCTTTTGCAAAATCTAGATAGATCACATCTGTGTCTTTTTCATTTATCATATTATTGTATATGTTTTCATAGTGAGCTATCAGTTGGGTCTGTGTACTTTTTCCAGGTACGAAACCGTGTTGACCCATATTAAACAAATTATTTTTGACCAAATGGTTCATTATTTACACTTTCATAATATGTGATGTTAGACTAACAGGTCTATAATTGCTTGCCTCTAGTCTTGATCCACTTTTGAAGATAGGGGTTATATAAGCTAATTTATGTTTAACATATATCTCACTCATATCTATACTCTGTCTTAGCAGTATTGCAAGTGGCTTCGCGATAGTGTTTGCAGTTTTTTTTAACAAAATCGCTGGAACTCCATCTGGTCCGGCTGCCGATCCATTTTTAATTTCGTTTATAGCCGTGACAATATCTGCTTCATTAATATCTATATCCGTTAGATATTCAACATTTTCTTCTCTCATTTCTGTTTCATTATTCTCATTCGCAATTCTTGGCGTGAACTCACTCTTATATTTTTCTGCTAATATGTTGCATATTTCCTTTTTTTCATTCGTTAGCCGTCCTTCAATTCTTAGAGGGCCTATTTCTATTCTCCTTTTATTCATCTTTTTTGCATAGGAGTAAAGTACTTTGGGGTTTCTTTTTATATTTTGAAGTGTCCTTTCTTCTAAGTCCCTTTTTTCATTTTCTTTCGACTGTATAATCTTTTGTTCTGCATTTTCTATCTTACATTTTATTTCCCTCATTTTCCACACATTTTTTTCTTTTGCAAGATTTTTCTTCCACTTTTTAATTTTCTGAAATAAGATCCTTCTGTCTCTTGGTATGCACGTCTTTTGTTTATTGTTTTTTTTCGGTACATATTTTTCAACAATTTTCTCCAGTATTTTGTACAGTATATCCGTATTTACCTGTATATTATCACTTATAAATACATTTTTCCATTCTTTATTCAGTTCTTCATTTATTTCTGACCATTTGATATTCTTACTGTAAAAGTTATATTTTCCATATCCTTCCCAAAGTTTTGTGCTTTTATTAATTCTGTGATCACTTGCTTTGGAATGAACTATCAATTCTATGACATTGTGGTCTGAAATTCCCGTGTTATACACTATTATTTCTTTAACATAATTCACCTCATTCACAAATACTAGATCTAGGACATTTTCCTTTCTTGTTGGAATGTGGTTTATTTGTTGCATATTATGTTCTAATAGCATATCTTGAAGCTTTTCAAATTGCCTCTTATCTTCTGCGCTACTATTACTATCTTTTTTATATGTATACATACAACCACTTTCTTCTATCCGTTCTTTCCAATCCACGAAAGGAAAGTTAAAATCTCCGGATAGGAGTATATTCCAGTCTTTATGGTTTCTACATATATCATCTATTTTTTCTATTATTATGTCAAACTCCTTAGTGTTTGGGGGTCTGTAAACTACAATATTCATTAGTTTTTCAAATTCAAATTCTACCGCAATCAATTCACATTCTGTGTTGCTGTATTTTTCACATACTTTTCCTTGATTTATGTCTCTTCCATATATTGCGGTTCCCCCTTGATTCCTATTTTTTCTGTCTGATCTATAAGTTTGGAAACCCTTTATCTGGTCATCACTGCCAGTCTCTTGGGAATACCATGTTTCACTTATATTTAATATATCTATTTTTTCAATTTGGGTTAGTTCTTCTAAGAACTCTATTTTCCTTTTAGAGTTACTCGTGACTAAACCCTGTGCATTCATTACTATTATGGTTTGTGTTTCATCCCCATTATTTAATATTGGTAATAATATGGATTCTCCCATGCTTCCTTCCTGTTCTGATATGATGTTCTTTTCTTCATTTCCCGGAATTCTGCCATTAAAAAATCCAACTTTTCTATTATATTTGCTCTTTCGCCTTCATATTCATTTGTGTGTGTATACCTGCAACTGTCCCCATATCTGCACCAACCCCTGGCATTATAGATGCATTCTTTGTAGTTGGGCTCTAAATGTGCAGGTTTGGGTTGAAAGGCCTCATATCTTGGGGCTCTTGGTTCAAAGCGCGGTATATACACGGCCTGCTTTTTTGTTTCTTTTTTTGTTTCTTTTTTGCTTTCATTTTTCTTTTCAGTTTGCTGAGTTTTCTTACTTTCATTCATGGTTGCAGGATGCATATATCGACATTTTTTGTTGTAAATGCATCCTTTTCCTTCTTTTAGGTTTTTGCATATTTTTGGATGGAGATCTCTGCATTCGTCTCCATATCCGTCTAAATACGCACATTTACCATATATTTCATAATTACGGCATATCTTTGGATGCTTGTAGTAGCATCTTTCGCCAAATCTGCAATTCCCTCTTTTCAGCATATTGCAGACTATATCCTTCTTTTCTATTTTTTCTTGTTCTTGCTCTTCCCTAAAATTATGTAGGTCCGGGTAGAGTCTCTTGGGTCTATTATTTGTTTCCATCTGGTAATTTATTTCTTCATAAGTATGTTGTTGGATGGCATCATAGGTTATATCAATGATTTCTTCTGCATCCTTACACATATCCTGTTCATTGTTCTCTTCTTCTTCTTTTTCTTCTTCTTCTTCTTCTGTTTCTTCTTCTTCCTCTTCTTTATCTTCAACTATTTGCAGATTTAGTCTCGACTTAATTATATTTTCTATCCAGACTAAGCATGTTGAGCAGAATACCTTTGTGTCTTTATTTTTTATTTTTTGCTGTATTTCAGCACATGTGGGATGTGTTGGGACATGACAGGCATCACATTTTCTAATCAATTGTTGAGGATTATTAATGGAATAACATATCTTACATGTATTACACCATTTTGGCATTCTTTTTCCCATTGCATCAATCAGCATATTCACCATATTGGACTTCTTATTGTTCTTTGATGGAATGTGTTGATTGATGTAGACTTTCTTTATAAGTCTCTTTATCACTTGGATTTTCTTTGGAATTTCTTCAATTATTTTGCTGATGTTTTCCGCAGATTTGCTCCAGTTTATTGGATCATATTGTTTCAATATGTCTGCGAATATTTTTCCGTCACATTGGTTGACGTTACTAGTGACCTCTGTTATCAGACGGTCGAGCTCCTGTTTCGCCAACTCATGGAATTTATTTTTGCTGAGTCCAGCGATGTCTCTCCAAGCCTTGCCCGTGTTGTACATAGCCATCTTGATTAGATTTTTAGTAATTCACAAGATAACTATTCTATGCCGACGTTTTATCCCACTTCTCCGACCTCAAACTAATCACTGACTATTCACGAAAACTTGTAGCTATATTGCACTCGATAGCCTTTTGTTATCCGCGTTAAATCATGATATTTATAGGATCGCAAAAGTGTAATCACTAACCGGCACACAGATACAAAACTGAGAGAGAGAGAGAGAGAGAGAGAGAGAGAGAGAGAGAGAGAGAGAGAGAGTCTTGAAGAAAACACCTTATGATGCCATCAGGTAGTAGGAGGCATATGAGTTTAAACACTCAGAAAGAGGACCAACTGACCCCAGGACCAAGTTCAAGAGTAGATAAGACTACTCTGACCTTCCTTTGAGCATGCACTGTTCCACTGAAGAGGATGGATCCAAACTCTACCAAAAAGCTTATTTAGCAGAGACAGGAGAGGAAGTACATGTTCTGCAGTGAAAAAGCTTTGGCAATGGAGACACTTTATGAACCCCAACAATGAGTGTCTCTGGGACCTTCCTGAGAGCTGGCAGAACATGACACCACTCAATACACCCCTGTGTCCTGCATGGAAGGGATCACTGCTTCTCTCCCCAAAGGCAAAAGAGTGCATCCTTACCCTTGATTGTCTAAGCAGTTGTGAGTTGGTGTCCAGTCAAAGCCAGTGCAAAAAAAAAAAAAAAAAAAAAAAAAAAAAAGTACAATCAATATCCACCTGAGCAACATCGGGCTCAAGGATGAACATAACCAATAACCTTATCCGCCTCCCACCAAACTCCCAAACCCTGGTGCTACTGGTCAGCCATGAGCTCTAAATGCAGAAAAACACTGAGGCTAAGGATGAGCGCCACTCCCAACCTCCCCCGGCCTCTTAATTCAGATCTGCTTGATTGACTTCAAAGATATTAGTGAACGGGAGAGTACTGTCACTTCCTCCTAAAGGAAAAGACTAATTGCTAAAGCCCAAGGAACTGAGAGAAAGGCCTTTCTATACAAGCAGAATTTTGTCAACAGCTCTCACAAGGGAAGTCCTCCACAAAAAGAAAGAGGAGGGAGAGAACACTGGTACTTCACCAGGTTCCTACTCGGGAACGATTCAAGCATGCCGTGGAGATGATGGCTTCAAAATGTTGGAACCTAGATTTATGTCCACTTTGGGCTCCAGAGCCTTTGAATATGCGGCCCCGAGACTATACAATAAGCTCCCACGAAACATTCGAATGATTGAAGACATTAAGGCTTTCAAAAGGAAACTGAAGACTTTTTATTTCACGAGTCTTTTGACAGTGATGATTTAACAGTAAATAAACAATACCTGATCTGAAGATAAATACTCTGAACGAACAAGGTAAAACAACAGTGGAGGTCCTGTAGAGAGTGGGGTTCCCCTGCTGTATGGGACTGGAAAAGCAGCCATCACAGTAAGTAAGTAAAAGCAGCCATCACAGTAAGTAAGTAAGTAAAGATATAGTTCCCTATCAGGTACGAAGAAAAGAAGGAACATTAGGCCTGCAACAGAAGAATCCCTACTGAAGAAGGGTCATTCCAAGCAAACTAAGTAATGCTCAAAGAAAAGTTCCTCATCTGACAGGTCAGGAGCACTATCTCTTCCGTAGGTGAACTACCTACAGTCCCGCCCTTCACAAGATACACTACACGTGGAACGGAATGTTTGTATCTTCGAAGGAAAAATTTCAGTTTACCAACTGCTCACCTTCTATGCAGTTCTGTTACGAAAACGCACTTGCAAAATAAAAAATAAACAAATGATTATTGCAAGCGAAGAAAAGATCAAACAGCCTGGGGTTCAAGTCCCATTCAAACTCGTTAGTTTCTTTGGTCACTGCACCCTCACCAACCTTGTGAGCTAAGGATGGGGGCTTTGGGGGAGCCTACAGGTCTATCTGTTGAGTCATCAGCAGCCATTGCCTGGCTCTCTTGGTAATAGCTTGGGTGGAGAGGGGTTTGGGCACTGATCATATGTATACAGTATACTATAGTCAGTCTGTAGGGCATTGTCCTGCTTGATAGGGCAATACCACTGTCCCTTGCCTCTCCCATTCATGAGCGGCCTTTAAATCCTTAAATGATTATGTCGTACTCTTTGCTTTGCAGATAAAGGGAAAAGTAATGTGATATAGTAAGGCGGTAGGGTTCCCATCCCACTCCCACTAACTATTACTCCTACCTTGATAAAGATTCAATATCTGTGGCAGCTCATGCTGTAGATATATTCCTCTTTAAAGGATGAGGATTTGTATTGCAAATGTGTAAAAACAAATAAAGGTTTATAACTAGATAAGTGAATCATATAAAATGCAACACTTACTGAGAAATATGTTCTCACATCTCGGATTCAAAACCGAAGAGTACTGTACTTCATAATCTGGGTTACAGCGACAGATCCCATCCACACAAAATTCTTCTTCCACGAGGGTCACTGAATATCCACATGACCGGGAATTACGGCAAGTCCTACCAAGTTCACTTTCTGTGAAAAGAAGCCAAGAATACAATAAAAAAAATATATAGAAAGGATGTCAACAATTAATTACAGTATGATTCAGTAATCCTTTTAATTAGTTTATCAAAACAAAAAGATAATTTCTACGTAATATGACAAATTCAGAGATAATTTGTATTTTTCCTAACCATACAAACCTTAGCTATTTACATTGGGTTTACCTTTCGGCGTAGCTGAAATAGCGAGCCATTAGAATTTAACGAGGGTGTATTACCCCCGCACTAGTTAGCAGGGGGGTAGGGGAGTGGTAGCTAGCTACCCCTCCCCCCCTCACACACCGGTGAACTGCTTCACTTCACTTAGAGGTAGGACTTGTCTTGGGGGACAGGGCTGGCGAGCAAATATGTGTAAATAGCTAAGGTTTGTATGGTTAGGAAAAATATAAATTATCTCCGAATTTGTCATTTGTTCCGTAACCGAAATACAAACCACGCTATTTACATTGGGTGACTTACCCCTTAGGAAGGGTGGAAAGTCCCCAGCCATACTGGCTTTGGCTTTACCCGGGGACTCAGAATCCGAGTGAGTCGCACTCGAGAAAAGGAGTCCCTGCACCTCACAAGTTCCTTGCTCCGCAAGGAAACGTGTGGCCTACATAAGCATGTGTGTGAAGGAAGAAGTGTGACCCATCCTAGGCAGTTGACCTGGAGTTCCAGAAGGAACTCTGGGTTAGGACGTTCCCAATACCACCTCGTCAGGGTATGGGGGACGCGACAGTAATGACTCAATACTCGGAACACAAGGAAGCATGGTTTACCTGCAGAGGTTTGAGGTCAGCTATGCAGAGACCAGGATGCTGCTTCCCCAGTAGAAGGGACGATGAAGAAAGAAGTAAGGGCCAGACATACTTCTTTCGTTCATGCAGACTAAAACCTGATAACAATGCCCTCAACCTTCTGCTACCTGTCCAAAAAGGAGCCTGAGGTTAGACCAGTTGTTGTGTAGCCACCACAGAGCGATAGAAAACGTATCGCTACTCCTGTGGGTCACGTCCTGCAGGAAGCGGGCTGCGAAGGTCATTAGACGCTTCCAGACTCCAGCTTGTAGCACCTGCGTCACAGAGTAGTTCTACTCGAAGGCGAGGGACGTTGCAATGTATCCGACATCGTGCTGTAGGGCGACGTGACGGGGGAGGGTCTGGATTCAGGTCGAGATGAATGTCCTTGAGTCCGAGCTGAAAAGGTATACTGGGGACTCTCCCCTGTGTCCTTCCTGTGCTCCCAACCCGGCTGCACGAGAGGACAAACTGCAGCTGTTCTCAAAGATAACCCCTCAATTCCTTTACTGGCAAGAAGGAGGAGGTTTGGGTCATCTGATACAGAATGGTGACTCGAAATCTTGAAGGAGTTGGACCGAAGGGCCGGGACCCCAAGGTTCTGAGTCTAGCAAACAACTCAGGAGCAAACCTGGATGTTGCCTTCGGCTATTCTCTAGAAAGGGCGGAGTCGTACGAGACCAAAAAGATTGCTTACACACTGGCCGAGGCCAGAGTGAGCAGGAGCACCGTCCCCCAAGACGGAATACGATCAGAGGCCTGACGTAATGGTTCTTGAGAAGATCTCTTAAGGGACTAAAGAGTCCGAACCATGCTCCATGGAGGAGGTTTCACTCCGACAGGGGGCAGGGACGTTCGCAGCTTCGCATGAGCGAAGAAAGGTCCAGCGGGAAGGAAAAAGTCTATTCCTTTCAGCCTGAAGGCCAGGGAAAGGCTGAGCGACAGGCTTCACTGCTGAGAGCGGAAAGTAATTTCTTCCCGCCGAAAAGCAATAACTCCGTTATTACTGGAGAAGAGGCCTCAAGGGATGAGGTATCTCTCCCACGACACCAACCACAGGAGACTCTCCACTTCGCCTGGTAGACCCCTGCGGATGACTATCGCAGGTGACGCGACCTCCACTCCGCGACTGTAGCGGGTTGTCTCTTCTTAAGGAGGCGGCGTAGTGTCTCCAGGCGCGAAGCCGAAGCGATGCAACGGCTCATGAAAGATGTTGTAGTGTGGTTGTTTGAGTAGCCTGTGCCGTGGGAGAAGCTCTCCCGGGAGTTCCGTCATGGGAAGCAGAGGGTCCGGAAACCGTTCCGCGTATAGTCACAGTGGAGCTCTCAGGGCCATCGAAAGGTTGCCAGACAACCTGGTCTTGTTGAGACCCATTCTCAACAGACAAAAATGGCGGGAAGACGCAGGCGTCGATGTTGTCCCACCATCACAGGAAAGCATCTTGCCAAAGAGTCTTGGGGTCTGAGACTGGGGGGAAGAACAGCGGAAGCTTGAAGTTCCAGGCTGTCGCGATCAGGTCCCCCAGGCCAGGACTTGCTGGTTACTAAAGGCCAAAGACCCCCAGGTACCCTCTATCTGCGAGGCTCTGCTCAGATAGTCGGAGAGAATATTCCTCTGCCCGGAATGAGCGAGCCGATAGTGGTATTGAGAGGACCTCAGATCATCTCAGTATCTCTACTGCAAGATGCGAAGGTATGAAAATGCGTCCCTTGCTGGTTGAAATACGCCAGTACAGTACCATGAAGTCGTCGCGCACGGAGCGACCCTGCAGGAACTGTAGGATCTGTAGAGGGGCCAGACTACGGCCCCTAAGCCTGCCTGAATGATGGAGAGGTATCCTTCAGGTCCTGACCATAGGCCTGAACCGGAACATGCCCCCCCCCTCCCCCCGCATTTTCTTTGACGAGTCCGAGAACAGCATCAAAATGTGGGGAAAGGACGAGAATATCCACTCCCATCAAGAGGTTCCATAGGTCAACACCCATTGCAGGTCTAAACGTTCCGCTGGTCCCATAGGGGCCAGAAAGTCCGGTTAATCGTTGCTTTGATACCACCGGAACTTAGGCCGCCTCACAGGGAACTTATCCTGAGGAGACCGTTCGGGACTTTAGACGGGCCAATGAGGAAAAGAGACCCAGGAAACGTTCCAAGGTAGGGCTGAAAGCTCTGCTTGACTGAGAACAGGTACTGCGACTCTCCTCAGCCTTGCCACAGTCAACTGAAGGGAAGGCTCGGAGAAGGAGGCAACAGCATCTGGCGTCCCCAGGCGGTCACCCATCCAAGTACTGACCAGACCCAACGTTGCTTAACTTCGCTGATCGGACGAGAAGCGGTGTTTTCAGCGTGGTAAGGCCGTTGACTCAATATCAGGGCTAGATACTCCAGATGTTGAGGCAGAAGTAGAGAAGGCTCCTAGCAAATTACCATGAACCCTCACTCATGGTAAGGACCCGGAAGCTTGTTCCGGCGTTGAAGAAGGTCGAACCCGAGCCTACCGGAGTTGACCAGACCTCCAAAAGGCGAAGGAGGCAGAAGCCTGCTCCTGAGCGGCCATGAGGAAAGCAGGGAGAGTTCTCTGGGGAAAAACCTGCGATGCCGCGGCGGGATCGCCACACCGCATCTTAAACAGGAACACCTGTAGTCTAGGCTGAATTCCAAGAGCTTCCTGGAAGATGGATGGAATGGAAACTGGAAGTACCCGTCCTTCCGATCCAGAGCCTAAGGAGTCCTGCCGCCCCGTTACCAGTCTGATCGACCCCATGGCATAGAGGTTCAATGACACTGAATTCGCGACAGAGACGGAGAGATGGTAAGAGCGAGGCGCGATATCCTTGGCTGATCACGGAGATCGTGCAGGAATCAGCATCGGGAAGCTGTTATCCGGATGAGTAACCTTAGGCATCCTCCCAGTGTGAGACCTGCAAGGGGGGGTTGCCAATCCTAGAGTTTGTGAACTCTGCCGCTCCCTCTAGGATTATGCCCCCCCGGGAGAGCCTCCCGTGCTACCTGTCCCTGACAGGAGGGGACTGCTATTGGACACCTTGTCTTAGCTACCGTAGCCGGTCCGATAACTTAGGCCGACGAGGCTGAAAGAAGAGGCGCTGGAGGCCTGCAGGGTCAGAGAGAAAGCGCCTTGGAGGAGTGAAAACGGAAGTCGACTTCCTCCGCATAACCGCTGTCCATGTCTCTGTCCTTGGACACAAACAAGCTCTTCCCAAGTATGGAAGAGTGTCTGAGCTTGTCGACATCCACTTATGAGACACCCGAGAGGAAGCCCTCGGTCACTGCGTCTAGATGGTCCAACATCGAGTTTGCCCGCAAGTTCGAAACTTGGCGACGAAACGCACAGGTGCTTGAGCCCGAGAGGAGGAAAGTACCCATGATCTTCCTGGAGCTTCCTTGTACAAAACCTTGGGTCGCAACCGAGGAGGGAAAGGACCTGGTAAGCCCCTTCCATGAGATGGAGAAGAGGAAGGGCTAAACCAGTCACCCCTTGCCCGACGGAGAAATCTCGAACGGAAAGCTCCCTGGCAAGACCCTTCCAGGGAATGAGGAGGAAGGGCTAACCCAGGTTCTGGAAAGAAGAATGTTGCTCAGACCTCCATGAAGATTCTTCCTGCTCTTGCATGTGCCATGCTCTGCGTTTACGGGGTGAAGACCGTGTTCTGGAAATACGCCCCAGAAGACTCGCCAGGCTGGCCATGTTGCGAAACCCCGACGGGAATAGCGGTCGCAATCGCCCTGGCGCTCGCGCGATGGTAAATCAATGGTTTGCGCGTGGCCGAACATGGAAGCGCCCATATGCGGGCACGCAGGAGCGCAGACGAAAGTGCGCGAGGGAGCGCAGGAGGGAGAGCGTGGTAGGAAGGGCGAAAGTTCACAGGCAAGAGATGACCCGTAGGCGAGCAATGGATGCTGCAGGAATCAAGCCGGCGTTCGCGTGATGGAACACCTTAGGCTCGCGTGATGGAACACCGTCGGTTCGCGCGATGGAACACCGTATGTTCGCGCGACGGAAATCCGTTGGTTCGCGCGATGGAACACCGTTGGTCCGCGCGATGGAATACCGTTGGTTCGCGCGCGGGCGAACATTGGAGCGCATGTGCGCAGTCGCGCAGGCACGTGGGCGCGCGGGTGAGCGCAGGCGGTCGGGAGACTGATGGCACGTAGGCGGGCGATGGCGCGTTGATGAGCGATGGCGCGTTTTGGCGAGCGATGGCCAGTAGGCGAGTGAAGGCGCGTTGGCAAGCGATGGCGCGTCGGCAAGCGATGGCAAGCGACGGCGCGTTGGCGAGCGGTGGTGCGTTAACAAAACGCTAGCGCCCAGGCAAAGAATCGCGCGGGCGCGTAGGCGATCACTGACGCGTAAGAGACTAGGGATGGTTAGCGCGCATCGCGCTAAACAGAAGGCGCGCAGGTGCATCGGGAAGGTGAGCGCTGAAGCGAGCTGTCAATCAGGCGATCCTGGACGGTCAGGAAAAACCGTTGGCCCCCATTGGTGCGTGGCAGGAAAGGGCGCGCAGATGTGCGCTGGCGATTGAAGAAAGCTGGCGCACCAAAGGACAGAAGTAAAGGTGAGCGCTGGCGAGCAGGAGGAAGATCTACGGCAAGACTCAGCTACCGGAGATCGTCCACAGCAGGCGAGCGCTAGATCGTTACTGATGGTGTCCCGGGGACCTGTAACGCGTGGAAGATCGATGACGATCGTTGACGCGCAGGAGATCGCTGACGAGCAGGCAAACGTTGACGCGTCTGTGGTCGCTGGCGAGGTGGAGATCGCTGGCGAGCAGAAGGGCAACGCGTGGAATCCTGAGCAAACAGTAGCTTAGAAGCACGTGTAGGCGACCGCGAGCGTTGCTGCGCTGGAGCAGGCTGACGAGCCGGATCGCGAGGGCGAGGAGAAGGAGAGTCCTTGCCCAAGACCTGAACCGAAGTTCTAGGTCGCGCGGGCGAACGTGGGAGCACAGGGCGCGAATCAGGAACTGGAAGCGCAGGTGCGCTCTGACGCGCAGGGCGCACAACAGGAACAAAAGCAGTGGGCAATGATCATCAGGAGAGCGCTGACGAACAGAAGAGCGCTGGCGAACAGGAGAGCGCTAGCGATCAGGAGAACGCTGACGAGCAGGAGAGCACCTGTGCCCTAACACTGAGGAGAGCGCTTGTGCTCTAACACTGCAGAAGGGCGTGCAGGGGAACCCTGACACGCAAGGGAAGACCCCCCGTGGGAGGCAACCCTTTGCCCCGAAGGGACCGTTGCCCGTCGGATGACAAGGTCAGACTGCTGTCCAGCTGCACCAGGGGCGGAAGGTCAGGAAGGTGTTGGAGATCGATCCCCGGAGAGATCTAAGGAGGTAGGAGATGCATGCGGAGATTCAAAAAGGCGCCTCTTAGAAACCTTCTAGGGAGATGGGGGGCCCTTACAACGTAGCGGACGGTGAGCCTTACGGCGAAGGCGGCCAACAGCAACAACAGCAGAAGAGTCCTCCGAAGAGGAGTCTCTATGAGTGTACTCTCTCGCGAACGAAAGAGAAACACTTCGTAGAAGAGACGGGTCAGCCAGTGACCTAAAAAGAGCAATCCTCCGAAGAGGGGCTCCTGCAGTTGCCCAGCCCCTTGAGCGTAACTGCAGGTGCGACCGCTCAACACCAAGAGCATAGTCGCACGAAAAAAAGGCAAGAGAAGAACCCCCCAAAGGGAAAAAACTCAAGCCTGGGCAGGAAAACTTCCCTCGGAAGGAAAGTACCCACCCAAGGAGGCGAGCCTCCTGAGTGTTCTAAAATGAACTGGAGAGCAGTCAATCGTCACGGGAGTACTTCCAGGAGAAGGAGACACGCCCCTGACGAAGATCTATAGGGGAGGCAGCAACAGCCGAATCCCCAGACCTCAACAAGACAGCTCACTCCGTTGTCACATTACAGAAACGAACTAGATCGGTAACTGTGAAAAATAAAAACAAAAATCATTAGTTAACATTCATTCCCCCAGGAAGGCTCCAAAGAGGAATCCCGAGGGAAAGGAACATAAGAATTACACAACAGGCACGTGCCCTCACAACCACTTACATTCACGGAAGGAGAGCTGTAACCAACACAGAATTATAACAATTATAATTATGTAACTATGTAATTATGTAATTTAAAAATGAACACTAAAGAAAGAACGAAAACCCCGAAAGGAATCGTTCTACAAAAGCTGAAAAATCAACAAATACAATTAGATTCATAAACTAATTGAGACAAAACGTACGGCTTAGCAACCCCACCCACACGGGAAGGAAGCTACTCAGACTTAGTAAAAGTAACGTAGTAAAAGGGTGAACGACCTCAAAGAGAGAGAGAGAGAAAGACCGTAGTCAAACTCGATCGCGACCCATGAAATTACACCATGGTGGCCTAACTGCCGAGGGCTCCACGGAGATATCGTACACTACACACACAAGCACAAACTCTGAAAAGGAAACTTACTGATTTCTATACTCAAATATATACATAAACACGAAAAAATGTTTACAGTACATATATATTGAGTAAAAGAAAAGTAAGTGATTAAGTACTGTAAAGACAAAACAAACAATGGCTGCCAAGCGAGGACAAAGACAGATACGTCTGTCCATTGTCCGAGCCAAAAGTGAAGTGAAGCAGTTCACCGGTGTGTGAGGGGGGGAGGGGTAGCTAGCTACCACTCCCCTACCCCCCTGCTAACTAGCGCGGGGGTAATACACCCTCGTTAAATTCTAATGGCTCGCCATTTCAGCTACGCCGAAAGGTAAACCCAATGTAAATAGCGTGGTTTGTATTTTGGTTACGGAACAATTGTATTTTTCCTACATATTCATCCCAGAGTCTTTTAAATACAAGTGTGACTTCTGCATAAGCTGGAAACCACAATTGAATCATTAACGAGGTCATTATAACTACCCATGGGTTGTGCAGGGGAGCCATGTCCACCTGTTAGTCACTTTTGACCTAGGGTTTGTATTGTTAGGGAAAATACAAATTACTTACAAATTTGTCATTTGTTCCACCACTAAATCCAAACCCTCCACTCTTTATAGGGATGACTTACCCCTTAGGAGGGTGGAAGTCCGCACCAACTGGCTTCTTGGCAAAGACCAGGGGTTCTCTCCATGGATGCTCTGCACGTAACAGGTAGGAACCCTTACAACTCGCTAAACACCGTACTTGTGATACTAGCAATGTGACTGGTCTAGGTAAGAGTTCTCTGAATTGTAGGAATCTTACGAGGGTACCATAAAGATTACCCAATCCCCCACACCAGGGCTATTGGGGAGGCAACAAGTATTGTTTCTATACTGAATTAAGTTACACAAGGGAAATGATTTTACCTACAGATAGGTGAGCTCAGCTTTTGCAGAGGATCTTGGGTACTGATTCCTCAAGAGAGGAGAAGATCAAAGAAAGAAAGAGCCAGTCATTCTTCTGCATTTATCCCAGACTAATCCCGGGTAACCTTTCCCCTCAACCCTCTGCTACTTGTCCATCAAGGAGCCTGAGGTGTTTAAACCACTTGCTGTGTAGCCACCACAGGACCAATGGAGAACATCTCCATGCTGCTGTGGGTCACGCCTTGCAGGTAGTGGGTGGTGAAGGTCGTCTGACGCTTCCGCTCGTCCTTTTGCAATAACTGCGTTGCAGAGTAGTTTCTCTTTAATGCTCATCATGTTGGAGGAGGGGCAGGATTCAGTGCTAGGTCAATGACCTTGCGAATCTTGGCCAAAATGGTGTTCTTTATGACCTTCCTCTTGACCTTATCCGTGCTGACGAAGAATGCTGATGCTCAAGGGCAAGCTGCTAATGTTCTTTTGAGGAATCACCTCAAACTCCTTACTGGACATAGTAACAGTTGATCTGGATCACCAGTTACAGCACAAAGACTCCTAATCTGGAAGGGCCCGAATCTAGGATCTACTACTCCTGCATTTTGAGTCAGGTATAAACTCAGGGAAGAGGTTAAGAATTACCTCCCCACATCCCCTTGAATGGGCGATGTCATAGGAAAGACCATGCAGTTCACTAACTCTTTTGGCTGAAAGAGTGAGGTGGATATCTGTTGCCTCGAGTAATAGTTCGTAAGAAGAACTCTTCAGAGACTGAAGGACGTGAACCATGTTCCATGTAGGTGGTCTTACTTCCGACTGGGGGCAGGTAATCTCATAGCTTCGTATGAGGAGAGAAAGTTCCAACGAAGAAGAAATATCAACTCCTTCAGCTTAAAGTCAAGGCTCAAGGCCAAGCGGTAGCCTTTCACTGCCGAAACAGAGAGGAGCATTTCCTCCTGAAGGTGCACAAGGTCCACTTAGCCATGTAGACTGAGGCCGAAGATCGTCGAAGGAGTCCAGCCATCTTTTTCGCAACTTGCTGCAAAAATCCTCTCTGAGTTAGGAGTTGCTGGATAGTCTCCAGGTGTGAAAGCGTAGTGAAGCTACAGCTTTGTGGAAGATGTTCGCGTGTGGCTATTTGAATAGATCGTGCCGTGCAGGGAGTTCTCTCGGAGGCTCTGTCAGGAGCTGCAAAAGTTCCGAGAACAACTCGGCATGATGCCATTGTGGAGTTCAGAGAGTCATAGATAGATTGTTGGATACTCTGCTCTTGTTGAGTACTCTTCTCATCAGACAGAATGGGAGAAAAGCGTAGATGTCGATGTTGTCCCACTGTTGTTGGAATGCTTCTTGCCAGAAAGCATGGGGATCCGTGATGAATGACCAGTAAAGCAGGAGCCTGAAGTTCAGGAAAGCTGTAAACAAGTCCACAGTCAGGGAACTTACAAAGACAGGACTTTGTTGGCTACGACATGACTTGGAGCCCACCATTTGATTCGCTCTGTTCAGATTGTCCACGAGCCCATTCCTTTTGCCCGGAATGAGGCGGAATGATAGGGACACCGAGTTGTCTTCTGTCCATTTAAGTATCTCTAATGCTAGATGACATAGGGGGTGCAAAAAGGTACCACCATGTTTGTTTATGTAAGCCACTACTGAGGTGTTGTAGCTCATCAACACCCTGGAGTGATCTTCCAGAAACTGCTGGAACTGTTGGAGAGCTAGGAAGGCTGCCATCATCTCTACGAGATTTATGTGCCGATAACTTTTGTACCCAAACCAGAGGTGTGGTGCAGCTTGTGGGCCCCCACCCTTTTTTTGATGCATCTGTAAAGATCATTAATTTCGGTAGGGGGAAGAAAGAGAAGGTTGACACCCCTGCATAGGTTCTCATCTGCCACCTGAGGTTTGTCTGCTCATTTAATTCTATGGGGAATAGGATGTCCGGGGAATCGCTGTTCTGATTCCACCTGGACTTCAGCCGCCACTGGAGAGATTGAATCCTGAGGTGGCTAATGGCCACTAGATGGGCCAGGAATGATAGGTGACCTACGAGACACAACCATTGCTGGGCGGGCAGTTTTCGTCTGAGGAGGGGTTTTGTGACCTTCCTCAGCCTCTGTACCGTCATCTGATGGAAACATTTTCTGTTGGTCGGTGTCAATGATCATACCTAGGCATACCAGTCTTTGAAAGGGAAAAAAGGGTGACTTCTTGAGGTTCACCACAATCCCCAGATCTTGGCAAGGTGCTAGAACTCTGTCTTGGTGCTGAAGAAGTGTTGCCACGGAGTCTGCCAGTCATCCAGGTATCTTAGGAGACAGATACCGATCCTGTGAGCCCAAGATGACACTAGGGCAAACACTCTCGTGAAGACCTAAGGTGCCGTGGAGAGAACGAAGCACAGCACCTTGAAATGGTATTGCTTGTTATCGAGAATGATCCTTAGATAATTCCTTGAAGGCGGATGGACTGGGATCTGGAAGTAAACGTCCTTGAGATCCAGAATGCACATGAAGTCCTGTGGTCTTAACGCTTGTCTCCCATCTCCCTGCTAGATAAGTTTGTCTGACAAACTTGTTCAGAACTGAGAGGTTAATAACTGGTCTCCACCCTCCAGACAGCTTTTTCACAAGAAAGAGTCGACTGTAGAAGGCTGGGGACCTGTCGAGGACCTCTCGGGAGGGCCCTTCTCCAACATGGTCTAGACTTTGGGCCAGCTCCTTCATGGATCCCTTCACATAGGAGATTGATGGGACTGGATCCTGAGTCAGTGGAGGAAGATATTGAATGAAAGGGATGCGATACCCTAAACAAATCACAGAGACTGTCCAGGTTTTGGCCCCAGGCTGCTGACACCTCTGCCAGTGGCATTGCAGGCATTCCCCTACTGGTGGACAAGTGGGAGGATTGCCCGCCCTAGCGGGTGCAGCCTTGGCCACTCCCTCTACTCCATTTACCTCCAAGGGAGGACTTAAGAGCCTTTCCACTCTTTGGCTGGAAAGAGCTTCTTCGACACACTCTGAGATGTTGACGGCATAGTCGTTGATGTCCTGTTCATTGGCGGTTTTCTTACCTGTTTCTGCTTCTTCTGTGATGGAGGAGGCCGATAGGGCCGAGATGTGAGGGCCCCATAGAGAAGAGAGTCCTGGTTGGACTTCCTCCATCTCTGCGCCACCCGCTCGATGTCTCCTGACCCGAACAGAGAAGAAACCTTGAGAGTCGACTTCATGAGTCTGGTCACCTCTGCATATGGAAAGTGACTGAGAGTGCGGTGAGTCTCTCAAAGGAGACTCCTCTGGACAATGCCTCTATGGAGTGGTCAAGAGGCAAGCTGGAAGGGGCTCATTGGAGACCTCATAATACTTCCTCTGCTCTGGCCATAGAAGAAGCTTAGAGGATAAGCCGACACGGAGGGAACTGGAGGAGCCGGTGATCCAGCCAAATGACTTCTTTTGGACATCCATCAACTCATTATAATATAATATGGGTTTGTATGACAAACTTTATTCATTTGTTTTGATTTTGTTTAATGAGCTTCAAGCTCCTCTAACAAAATTTTGTAATCTGTTGTTGTTTTTCTTAGAAGGTAATTGACATCGCGCCCTACACTCAGTAGGGAGTCCAGTAGAAGCGAGCAAATTATAGTTTGTTCTGCTTGAGAATTAAGACATATGAATCCCATGAAACTGTTAATGACTGTCAATCTACAGTATGAAGGGCAACCTTACGGAGATTAGAGCTATGTGGCCTGAAATTACCCTGTCGGATAAGGTATTTGCAATGGTGCAAGGCAGTCTTATGGTAGAGATTTTATGAAATCTGTGAAGTGACTTGCCAGGGGTTGCCATAAGAAGGGTGCATTAATGATTTATGTATTGTATAAAGATTTCCAGGTTGTGATCAGACGATTTGAGTCTTTTACTGTGGAAAATCTATGTCACAAACTTAAAGGCCTGGTTAAACATGACTCAAGTACTTTCTGAGCACATCTACTCCTGTGTAGCTACTAGAGTAAGTGTTCTCATATTTGTGAGCTCTAATTTAAACCACAATTCCAAAAGGTTTAAATTCTGTTCACTGTTCTTTGGTCTACAGCCCTGTTAAAAGCTACATACAGAACCATCCACATTGAATATTCTATTATAGGATAACCAGTTGTAACTTCATTATAGTATTCTCCAGAAGCTAGCATTGGGAAATAGATTGTTATCTTTAACTTTATTGCTGATTGTGAAACCAGTAGTTTTATTGATATGGAAGTACCCAACATGTGAACAGGATTGTTTTTGGCAAATCTTTTCATTTTTCTCTTGGCTAGTTATTGCTGGCAAGTCTCATTTAATATTGTAGACATGTATTTTCTCATCATTGTGCTTTATACTTTTCAATTGGAAATAAATAGTTTTCAATTTTTCTGTTCAATTATTCCTTTACATATACGATCCTACGATCCAGCCTGTATATTTGAATATACAGGTGTCAAGTGTCGAGACTGAAGATCACCAGGAGACAAGTGGCAATCACAAGACGAAAGAGTGACGAATGAGGAGGTGGCGGATACCAAGTTGCTGCCAAACAATGAGGAGATGGCAAACGGCAATGGGCCGGCAAGTGATGAGGAGCTGGCAAATGGCGATGGGCTGGGGAGTAATGAGGAGCTGACGTACAAAGAGTCGGTAAATGCCGAGGTCGGTGAGTGCCTGTGAACTGGCAAACGACGAGTTGGCGAATGCCGAGAAGTCGGTGAACACGCAGAAGGGGAACACCTGTGAACTGGCGAACGATGAGCAGCTGGCAAATGACGCATAACAGAAGAATGAATAGTCACTGACGAACGCCGCAAGGCTGGTGAACGACGAGTCAAAGGAGAGTCCAAAGAAGAGGGCGAGTAACGATCATGCGCTTGTTGGCGGAGAGACTACAAATGATGATCTTGCGCTGGCGAGTGCCGAGAATGAAGATCACGAGGTGACGAGTGACGATTACAAGACGAAGAGTGACGATCAGGAGGTGAGAAGTGATGGTCATCAGGAGAAAGAGGACGAACAGCTGGCGAATGAAGAGATGCCTAAGGCGCACGTCTAGCAGGTGAAGGAGAAGATTGTCGTTCTTTGAAAGAACTGAGGAGACGTCTCCTAACCGCAGGGGAAGGAGAATGTCTAGACTCTAGAGCGTCAAGGAGGACTGCGCTCCCTGGGCGATGACAAGTGATAATCCCTGTAGGGAGCTCGTCGGTGGCGGCGAGGTTCCTCTGAAGAGGAGACCCGCCCCGAACAGAGGGGTGTCAGCGGAGACACACAATAGCATCTGGAAGATCTCTGGAATGGGGTCTCTGGGGAAGATTTCTCTTGCAGACAAGAGCGATGACCGCCCGCAGGAGACCTGCCTCGGACTTTGCTCCACCCCCGACGGAAGAGTCGGCTCAGCATGAGAAGGGTAATGCAGTCTTCGGAAACAGCAGCAGCTGCAGGCGAAAGCACAGAGTGGGACCCTTCAGCCAAAGGGACTAGACTGGGGGTCATGGAGGGTCTAACAAACAACTATACGCACTACATTCAGCTTGCCAGCATGGGGTAAAACTTTTCAGTGAATCTTGGAGATGTCTCGAGTGCAAGAGTAGACTGGTAGTGCATTGTTATGTTCCACACTGCCACATTTATCATAATTATGACAATTTATTCATTAATTTTTTTTTTTTTGTCTGTTCGGTATATAAAATTTTGACTAATTTGACAAGCCGTATCTGGCATAATTTTTGGCATATTTCAATATTTTGTTATCTAATTATATTTCTTATGAATAGTTTTTAATACCATGTAATTATATTTCTCATGTATAGTTTTTAATACCCACTAAAAACGGAATCAAGTTGGGAAATAAAATGTTAATTGACACAGTGTTTGCGTTAGACATGATAACAGACGTGATGGAATCATGTAAAATTTAATGTAGGGGTCTAGTTCGTGTATGTTTTCACCAACTGGGTCCTGCGGATTTACATAACTCTACCCCAAGCTGAAGGAACACCTCACCAAGGTTCATCCACAAGTGGCCAACAAGGATTTGGCATACTTCAAAATCAAGAAATACCAGCTCAAACAGTCGAGTTAGAATCATGGAAAAGGAGTTCTCTTTCAACCAAACAATGACGTCAATGCATTGTACAAGATTTCCCTTCTCATTGCAAAGCAAAAGAAGCCACACACAATTGGAGAGAAGCTTGTTAAACCTTGCATGATAGAAGCTGCTTATCTTGTTCTTCATCAGAACTGTGTCAACAAGGTTAATTAGATAAGTGTTTCGGACAACACAGTTACGCAACTCATCGAGGACATGTCACAGTAAATCAAATCTCAGAGGATATAGAAAATCAAACTCTCTCCCTTCTTTGCCCTCCAACTAATTGAGACCACAGACAGGCACATCTTCCTCAGCTTTTGGTTTATGCTCAGTTCATCTCCAAAAATCAGGTGAAGGAGGAGTTCCTCCTCTGCAGCCCACTGATAACAACATAGGCTGCATATATCATGAATATAGTGGCCGACTTCGAAGAGGAAAAACTCTCGTGGGCAAAATTGGTTGGTGTCTGTACGGACTGAGCTCCCACCATGCTCGGCTCCAAGTCAGGATTTATGACTGATCAAAAGAAATAACTCAAGACATCCTAAAAACACAATGCCATATCCACCATGAGACTCTTGCCTTCCAGATAATTCCTGATCTTCTCAAAGGTACCTTGCAAACAGTGATCCGCTTCATCAATCATTGTCAAAAAAGGGGCACTCAACACCTGGCTGTTTCGTAGGTTGTGCCAGAATATGGGTTCTGCTCATCAAGTCCTCCTCTTCTACACATCTGTTCATTGGTTTTAAAAGAGTAATGTTCTCGCTTGTGTATTTGAACTCTTTAATGAATTACAAATATTCCTGGCAGCCGAAGAGAAGAAAACAAAACAGCTGTCAAATTACATTCAGGGGCCATTTAAATGTAGTCTTACCTACTTGGCAGATGTTTTTCAAGCTTCAAATGAACTCAACCGGCATACAGGGCCCAGATACCACCAGCCTAATGCATACTGATGCCATCGAGAAGTTAGCTATCTGGAAGAGGAAAGTTGAAAGGGGGAATGTAGCTTCCTTTCAGTGTCTGAACTAGGTCATCGGAGAAGAACCACTTTCTAAGGAGCTGCAACAAAAGATCAAGGAACACTTGATAATCTGCTAAGAAAAGTTCAAACGTTATTTTCAATAAACTGATAGAAATAGAAATGTACAGCTGACACTTGGTCACAATCCCTTCCGATGCACTGTGGATGACCTTCCTGATGACATACAAGAACTCATCAACAAGACCGCAGTGAAAGAAAAGTTCCAGAATCATCAACAGTTAAACAGCTCTAACTGCTGGGTAAAGATGCTCTCCGCTTTCCTCACTAAGAGAAAATTTGCCCTGAAAATGGTCATTCCTTACTCATCCTCTTACCTCTGTCAAATGATTCTCTACTCTCCTGGTGATCAAATCAAAGGCTAGAAACAGGTTGAATGCTGATGCAGACATGCGATGTGCCTCAAGCCATACATACACTCGTATTGATTTTCTTGTAGCAAAAACAACGGTACATTCTTCCTATTGAAATGTTAATAAATCAGTCATTGTTAAAAAATATTGATAATGATCAATGGAGACTTTCTTTTCTCTCTGCTATGATTAGTATTCAAATTTTGAATACCTCTGCCATTTAAAAATTAATACTGTACTATTTTAGAGGGCGTCATGACAGGTTTGGTACTGCTGTAAGGGGTCATACACTAAAAAAAGTTTGGGAAACACTGGACTAGAGGCTTGCGAATTTAACCTTGCAAGGGTATGTTTCACTAGCCCGTTGTGTGACTGCTCCAAGGAGCTCTCCATTCCATGAGGAAAAGAAGCTCGAGAAAGTAATCCCGAAGGATTACGTTTCACGAAACTCAGCATCTAACGAGACTAGTTGTGGCCAGGGGCAAGATGATGGCATGCAGCGGCCTCAAGTGATAACATTACTTGCAGCAATAATCCTGAGGTGTTGTATTAGCAAGCACACATGCGCAATCGAAGGAGTTTGTTTCAGCCTTTTGTGGGATGTTAGCGGATGCCTGTTGTGTAAACTTCTTCAGGGAAGAGAGTTTCCCATGATGTGTAGTCTCGCAGGTAAGGGTTTGTTGGACCAGTACGCAAAGAACACAAACAGTAAGTAGGTTTGTCCAGGGTTGCCAGTGAACACTAGTGAGTACTGGCGAATTTTAGCGAACGCTACCGGGCATCAGTGAACGCCGCAGAGCATCAGCAAACGCTGCCAGGCGCCAGCAAATGCTAAGAAGCGCTGGCAAGTAATAGCGAATGCTGCCAGGCATTAGTGAACGTTGGAGAGCCTCAGCGAACGTTGCCGGGTGTTCACCCTTCTCAGTCCACATTGGTAAGGTATGGTCTACTTGTGTGCACTGGCAAGACGAGAGCTGATAGATGCACTGGATTGCACCCCTTGCAAAGGTGAGGTAAAATCTACCTGTGAGCTCTCGCAAGGCGAAAGCTGATAGAGCGCGCTAGCATTTACGCTTTCTCAACTCGCACAGACAAGGTGTAGTCTACCTCTGCGTGGTTGCGAGGCGAGAGCTGATAGGGCACGCTGGCTTGAGCGCCTTTCTCGGCTCGTAAGGGTAAGGTGAAGTCTACATGCGCACCAAAGCAGTGCACTTGAGGTAACAGTAAACTGAAGCTCTGCACACCACCGAAGTAGCGCACATTTGGGGCAACAGCAAGCGGAAGCTCTGCAAGCTACCAGAGTAGTGTGCACTGGCAAGTAGGGTCTAGCAAATCCGTAATGGGTACTAAGGCGAGCAACCTTACTCATACTCTTCTTACCCCCTACAGGAGTTGAAGAGTAGCTATATGTCATCCCTTCGGAAGGGAACGAAACAGGCTGTGCTAAACTAAAAGAACATCACTTTCTCCCTCGTAAGAGCTTGAAACCAAGAGGCGCAGGTCTCGAAGTTCCTGGCCTTGCAAAACTCCATTAGCTTTGTTGTGCCCCAAGAGACACAATGCAGGCAATAAACCCTAGGATGTATATAGCCTACGAGTAGTTTCTTTCTCGTAAGAGGTAGAAACTATGGGGCACAGGTCCGGAGGAGTCTGGCCTCACAAAGTTTTGTTGTGTCCAAAGGGACGATGTAGCAATAACCCCGAAGAGTTATAGCCTATGAGACTCATTGATGAGAACGGCGGAGACCGCAAGAGGTCGGCAGGCATCATCATCTACGATAAAGACCCCGGAGGGAAAATGCTAATGAGACTCGTTGGGTACGACGGCGAAGAGAAGGAACTGCATGCAGCCACCTAATTCCTTCGTTGCCAAGCTCCGAAGAGCTAGAGCAGGACATGGACAAATCCAATAGCCGTCGTCGGAATCCCCCAAGGGGAAAGTCACTCAAGCGAAGGCAGTCTCTTCCTTGTATGGGAAAGGCAAGCAATACCTGATGACGCAGGATGATTGCAAGATAGTGGCGGTGGAGCGACTCTCCCTCAGAAGAAAAAAAAAAGCTCAAAGATGGTGAAGGTTAACTTTACCTCGGAAGGGAAAGTTGTTCAACACCCGGAGGCGGGCCTCCAGACTTCACTCTCTGCTTCCCGTCAACAAGCCTTATTCAAGTTAAAGGTCGGTATCGAGTGGTGCCTGTCAAACGTAGCCCAAAGCCAGTCTTTTGGTTTCCCCCCAGAATGGATCCCCCTATGACTGAAAAGTCCGAAGGGAACCAGTCTGCCACTGCTCTTGTTCCTATGCCCGATCTGCAGGAACAAATGTGAGCAGAAACGGAGGGTGCTACAGTAAACTGTAATTGGCTCAAAACCATTACTTAGCGTGAAGATCCGAAAGTCTCAAGGAAGGAAAGGGTTACTGCAAGCGGCAACGGAAGAGACTTCCTCCGCTGGTAGAAGACATTACTTTGCTAAGGGAAGCGACGGAGTCCACACCTAAGGGCAATGTGAATCACCATCGGGAAAGAAAAATTATATTCTAAACTTTAGGCCAGCTGCTTTTAATCGTAAGTCGGGTCTCACCTTTACCGAGCCGAAATAAAAAGTGACGGTTAAATACTAGTCTTAGGGTGAGCTAAGATATGGCAGACTAAAGGGGTCACAGCCTGAGTCTTTGTAGTTTGTTGGGACAGAGTGAAAAACCACATTTTACAGACACAAGAACATCATCTAACCGAATGTTTCCTACCTGACCAACTATGGTTCTCCACCTAACCTAACCTAGGAGCTGTATCCTTAGAGTGCCGTACTCTTAACTTACCCTGTCCTAACGAACTACATTCACCCCTGAGTTTGTTTGCCTTTTAAAGTTTTTGTCATAACTTTTGACACTTAATTTTTTAAAAAATTAGTCAAATTCAAGAATTCAATTCATCAAAAAAAAAAAAAATCCTTTTAGGAAACATGAAACTGCTGAAATAGATTCATAAATATGCAGATTATTATTAAAGGAAGGAGAGTTACAAGTTCTACGAGTCAAACCTGATTAAAGAATGGGTCCAAATAAAACAATAAAATCAGGTGATATAAATCATAAGTATTCTAAATATAATTGATAAAAGATGAAAATGCATAGGCTACTAAATGATCACATCTGAAACTAGATAAGCAGACTTGCCCGAATTGTTAACAATACACAGTAATGAAAGCAAAAATATTTGCTTTTTAAATCTACTCATTTTCAAGACTCTTGTTTTAAATCTCTTCAAAACTTCTTACGTAACATTAATTCATTCACAAATACTAGAGCAGACTCTGGTTTCTAATTCCCTGTGACTCACTCACTCCGCAAAATAAGTTTGCGGCCACTCGATCACTTCATAGAAAGGAGCAAAGCTTCTAAGTTTATTCTTATTATCGTTATTAGGCTTATATTACCTGTGTCTTAAATAAATTAATGCAGTAAAGAGATTCTCAATCTTTACTTTTATCTCATTCTACCTTGATATCAGATAGGATAACACCCTACTATCATCAGTTTCGGCAACCTATTGTAGTCAGTTTGGACTTCTTAAATTCTTCTTTTATACGCATTGCCCTACCTATAAATGCAGCCAGATCCCTGCTAGGATTTTTCAACGTACTTATGTCTACATTCATTAGCTGTCCTATTTTTGGGCATAAAAAAATAAATGTTTGGTAGTATCCTCTTCATCTTTGCACATGTCACACAAATTATCTTTATATTTTCCCCTGGAATTCGCTTTTAAATTGAGCATATTTAATCTTATCTTCATTACAAAGAATGCCTTATCCAGATTCATTTCTCTGATATAAGGCTGTGGGCCATTTCCTTTAATAAATCTTCTAAATTTTTTCATGTTTCTTTTTTTCTTCAATACTTCCTTCTATTTTTTCCATAATCCTTTTCTTGATTTATTTTTTCAGGATCCTTTTCTCCCAACTTCTTATTTCTTCAACTTCCGTCCCATATTTACTCCAGACTTCCATGAATTTTCAGGTTCAGGAGCGAGGCATAGCCTTTGCAACGGCGTAATGATGTTTAAGAACATTCATTATTATTATTATTGTTGTTGTTGTTGTTGTTGTTGTTGTTGTTGTTGTTACTTGCTAAAAAATAACCCTAGTTGGAAAAGCAGGATGCTATAAACCCAAGGGCTCCAACAGGAATAAATAGCCTAGTGAAGAAATGAAACAAGTAAATAAATAAACTACAGGAAGTAATGGACAAATAAAATAAAATTTTAGAACAGTAACATTAAAAAAAAGATCTTTCGTATAATAATTTCAGTGTTGTCAAGTGTATGAGGGCAGAGGAGAACATGGAAAAAATGGGCGAGACTATTCAGCGTATGTGTAGGCAAAGGAAATATGAACCGTAACCACACAGATGGATCGAATGTAGTACTGTAAGGCCAGTTAAAGGGCCCAATAACTCTCTAGTTGTAGTATCTCAATATGTGGTTGGTGTCCTGACCAACTTAGTACTACCTGATCTTTTCTAATTATTCCATAGTCTATAATTGTACATTTTCCATTGTCACTTCTAGTCCAATTTTCTCAGCATTTTTCATGAGTATTGAAAATTATTAAATTCATATTATCTACCAGCTGTACGAGCATTCTGCCAACTACTGAAAATTCTGACTAATTTCCAACTATTTTCTCTCTTATTTTACAATTAAAATATCTCACGTCATATAATTGTGGGCTTAGTTGTGTTCACTATCTCTTCCATATTTCTTTTATTCAAACCCCCTTACATGTATGGCGTGTATAGACTATGAGAAAGCTTTTGATTCGGTCAAAACATCAGCAGTAATGAAAGCTATTCAAATACAATGAATAGAAAAATCTTATGTTAAAACACTTGAAGATATCTATACAGGAAGTACAGAAATCCTAAAACTACATAGAAATAGTGAGAAAATTCTGATTGATAAAGGAGTTAGACAGGGAGACCCCCGTCTCTCCTAAATTATTCACAGCATGTCTAAAAGTTTTTAAGAATTTAGATTGGGAAAATGTATGAATTAATATAAATGGGGAATACATTAATAACTTAAGATTTGCAGATGATATAGTTGTATTTAGTGAATCATAGGAGGAATTACAAAAGACGACATAAGATTTGGATAGAGAAAGCAGAACTGTAGGACTGAAAATGAATTTGAGTAAAACTAAGATAATGTTCAATATAACGGCAGGAAGACAACAAATAAGAGTTATGGATGGGCCTCTAGAGATTGTTAATGAATATAAGTACTTAGGACAGACAGTAAGTGTTTCTCCAGGACACAAGACCAAAATTAAAAAAAAAAAAAAAGATAACCATGGGATGAAGAGCATTGGGTAAACAAAATGAGATTATGAAAAGTAAAATGCCACTTCCTTCAAAAAGAAAAGTATTTAATGAGATGGTTCCACCAGTATTAACTTAGAACATAAGGTAGTTACAGCTCCTAGAGCTATGGAAAGGATAATGATGGGAATAACACTAAGAGATAGAAAAAGAGCAACATGGATAAGAGAGCCAACTAAAGCAGAGGATATTCTACAACTTGTAAGAAAAAAATGGACATGGGCACGACATATAATGAGTATGACAGACAATAGATGGACATTAAGAATAACAGAATGGGTCCATAGAGATTGTAAAAGAAGCAGAGGAAGGAAGAGAAGACAAAGGATCGACGAACTAAGGAAGTTTGAGGGCGTGGACTGGACAGAAAGACCATATACAGATGCAAGTAGAAGGACATGTCTGAGTCCTTTGTTCTGCAGTGGACTAGCAACGGCTGGTGATGATGATGATGATGATGATGATGAGGACAATTACGTAATATATTTTGCACTCTATAATTCTTTATGTATCTTTTCTTCTACAAGAAATTCCAGTGACGTCACAGTGTGCGATGACATAACCAAACGGATAAGTGTTGGAGAATTTCCCGATCCAAGACAAAACATTCCGAGAGAAATTAGTGAGTGCTTTGAAAAGGATGATTTCCCACATTATTTTCTCTGTGAAGGATAGATTTCCAGTATTTTATTGAATCTTCATGATGTTACAGTACTGCGGTGGCATGGGTATTACTGGCTGTGATGTGATTTGGACAATATGAGCCGATACTATAAGGATGATAATTAAGGAATTACCACGATTGATTGATTGATTGATTTGAGGTTTTCTGGCATAATGATATCTAAGGTCATTGACGCCAATATCGTTTATAGTAAAACAAAAAAACAAATAAAAGAAAAGGGGTCATTTCAAAAGTTAAATATCTTTCAGGAGACCTGCTTATGAAATAAAGCTAAAAATACCACTAGCATGGTAGGATACATCATGTCCAAGAATCTTGGCAAGGATGAACCTGCCATCTTCACCTTGAGCCTCCAATAGATTTTTTTTTTTTCACTACCATATGTGGAGCATTCGATGAACTAATGCCTCACTGTCAATGGTGCCAAACAGTCATTGATATATGGTTGATGTTGGCCAGCCAGCAAAAACTCGTGTGTCAGACAAGTGTGACCAATGCGGAAACGACAAAGAGTAGTCTATCACTTTCGGGGCATCCCGTTATACCTCCAAGGAGATATACATACATACATATACCAAAGCACTTCCCCCAATTTTGGGGTGTAGCTGAAACCAAACAAATGAAACATAAAAAGGGGACATCTCCTCTCTATGTTCCTCCCAGCCTGACAAGGGATTCAACCGACTTCGGCTGGTACTGCTAGGGTGCCACAGCCCACCCTCCCCCATTATCCACCACAGATGAAGCTTCATAACGCTGAATCCCCTACTGCTGCTACCTCCGCAGTCATCCAAGGCAACCGGAGGAAGTAGTAGGGCCTACCGGAACTGCGTCACAATCGCTCGCCATTCATTCCTATTTCTAGCACGCCCTCTTGCCTCTCTCACATCTATCCTACTATCACCCAGAGCTTTCTTCACTCCATCCATCCACCCAAACCTTGGCCTTCCTCTAGTACTTCTCCCATCAACTCTTGCATACATCACCTTCTTTAGCAGACAGCCATTTTCTATTCTCTCAACATAGCCAAACGACCTCAACACATTCATATCCACTCTTGCTGCTAACTCATTTCTTACACTCGTTCTCACCCTCACTACTTCGTTCCTAAGTACCCTATCTACTCGAGATTCACCAGCCATACTCCTTAGTAACTTCATCTCAAACACATTAAATTTGTGTCTCTCCGTCACTTTCATTCCCCACAACTCCGATCCATACATCACAGTTGGTACAATAATTTTCTCATACAGAACTCTCTTTACATTCATGCCCAACCCTCTGTTTTTTACTACTCCCTTAACTGCCCCCATCACTTTGCATCCTTCATTCACTCACTGACATACATCTGCTTCCATTCCGCCATTTGCTGTAACAACATACCCCAAGTACTTAAACTGATCCACCTCCTCAAGTAACTCTCCATTCAACATGACATTCAACCTTGCACCACCTTCCCTTCTCGTACATCTCACAACCTTACTCTTACCCACATTAACTCTCAATGTCCTTCTCTTACACACCCTTCCAAATTCTGTCACTAATCGGCCAAGCTTCTATTTTGCATCTGCAACCAGTACAGTATCATCAGCAAATAACAACTGAGTTACCTCCCATTCATGGTCATTCTCGTCTACCAGTTTCAATTCTTGTCCAAGTACTCGAGCATTCACCTCTCTCACCACTCCATCAGCATACAAGTTAAACAACTACGGCGACATCACACATCCCTGTCTCAGCCCCACTCTCACTGGAAACAAATCGCTCACTTCATTTCCTATCCTAACACATGCTTTACTACCTTTGTAGAAACTTTTCACTGCTTGCAACAAACTTCCACCAACTCCATATAACATCATCACATTCCATATTGCTTCCCTATCAACTCTATCATACGCTTTCTCCAGATCCATAAACGCAACATACACCTTCTTACCTTTTACTAAATATTTCTCGCATATCTGCCTAACTGTAAAAATCTGATTCATACAACCCCTACCTCTTCTAAAACCACCTGAACTTCTAAGATGGCATTCTCTGTTTTATCCTTAATACTATTAATCGGTGCTCTACCATACACTTTTCCAACTACACTCAACAAACTAATACCTCTTGAATTACAACACTCATGCACATCTCCCTTACCCTTTTATAGTGGTACAATACATGCACAGACCTAATCTACTGGTACCATTGACAACACAAAACACACATTAAACAATCTCACCAACCATACAAGTACAGTCACACCCCCTTCCTTCAACATCTCGGCTTTCACACCATCCATACCAGATGCTTTTCCTACTCTCGTTTCATCTAGTGCTCTCATCACTTCCTCTCTTGTAATCTCTCTCTCATTCTCATCTCCCATCACCGGCACCTCAACACCTGCAACAGCAATTATATCTGCCTCCCTATTATCCTCAACATTCAGTAAACTTTCAAAATATTCCACCCACCTTTTCCTTGCCTCCTCTCCTTTTAACAGCCTTCCATTTCCATCTTTCACCGTCTCTTCAATTCTTGAACCAGCCTTCCTTACTCTCTTCACTTCTTTCCAAAACTTCTTTTCTTCATATGAATGACCCAATCCTTGACCCCACCTTAGGTCAGCTGCCCTCTTTGCCTCACTTACCTTGCACTTTACTTCCACATTTTTCTCTCTATATCTTTCATACTTCTCTACACTATTACTCTGCAACCATTCTTCAAAAGCCCTCTTTTTCTCTTCCACTACTTCATTCCACCATTCACTTCCCTTCCTCATGCTGCCTCCAACAAACTTCTTTCCACACACATCACTTGCAATCCAAACAAAATTTTCTTTTTCTAACTTCCATTAATCCTCTAAATTACTAGTTTCTCTTACTTTCACTTCTTCATATGCCATTTTCGACCTTTCTTGATATTTACTTTTTACCCCCGGTTTTATTAGCTCTTTAAACCTCACAAGCTTCCTTTAACATCCTACTCTATTCACCCAATCTTTTGCTACAACTTATTTTCCTTCCACCAAAAAATGATCAGACATACCGTTAGCCATACCCCTAAACACGTGCACGTCTTTCAATCTTCCAAACATTCTTTTAGTTATTATTATTATTATTATTATTATTACTATCCAAGTTACAACCCTAGTTGGAAAAGCAAGATGCTATAAGCCCAGGGGCTCCAACAGGGAAAAATAGCTCAGTGAGGAAAGGAAATAAGGAAATAAATAAATGAAGAGAACAAATTAACAATAAATCATTCTAAAATAAGAAACAACGTCAAAACAGACATGTCATATAATAAACTATCAACATCAAAAACAAATATGTCATAAATAAACTATAAAAAGACTATGTCTGCCTGGTCAACAAAAAAGCATTTGCTCCAACTTTGAACTTTTGAAGTTCTACTGATTCAACCACCCGATTAGGAAGATCATTCCACAACTTGGTCACAGCTGGAATAAAACTTCTAGAGTACTGCGTAGTATTGAGCCTCGTGATGGAGAAGGCCTGGCTATTAGAATTAAGTGCCTGCCTAGTATTACGAACAGGATAGAATTTTCCAGGGAGATCTGAATGTAAAGGATGGTCAGAGTTGTGAAAAATCTTATGCAACATACATAATGAACTAATTGAACGACGGTGCCAGAGATTAATATCTAGATCAGGAATAAGAAATTTAATAGACCGTAAGTTTCTGTCCAACAAATTAAGATGAGAATCAGCAGATGAAGACCAGACAGGAGAACAATACTCAAAACAAGGTAGAATGAAAGAATTAAAACACTTCTTCAGAATAGATTGATCACCGAAAATCTTGAAAGACTTTCTCAATAAGCCTATTTTTTGTGAAATTGAAGAAGACACAGACCTTATATGTTTCTCAAAAGTAAATTTACTGTCGAGAATCACACCTAAAATTTTGAAAGAGTCATACATATTTAAAGAAACATTATCAATACTGAGATCCGGATGTTGAAGAACCACCGTCCTTGACCTACTTACAATCATGCTTTGAGTTTTGTTAGGATTCAACTTCATACCCCATAATTTGCACCATGCACTAATTCTAGCTAAATCTCTATTAAGGGATTCACCAATCCTAGATCTACATTCAGGGGATGGAATTGATGCAAAGAGAGTAGCATCATCTGCATATGCAACAAGCTTGTTTTCTAGGCCAAACCACATGTCATGTGTATATAGTATGAAAAGTAATGGGCCAAGAACACTACCCTGTGGAACACCAGATATCACATTCCTATAATCACTATGGTGCCCATCAACAACAACTCTTTGAGATCTATTACTTAAAAAGTCAATAATAATGCTAAGAAACGACCCACCCACTCCCAACTGTTTCAGTTTGAAAACAAGGGCCTCATGATTAACACGGTCAAAGGCAGCACTAAAATCAAGGCCAATCATACGAACTTCCCGACCACAATCAAGGGATTTCTGTACAGCATTGGAGATTGTAAGAAGGGCATCACATGCTCCAAGGCCTTTACGAAAACCAAATTGCAAACTAGGGAGTAGATGATTACCTTCAGCAAACCTATTAAGACGTTTTGCCAGAAGACGTTCAAAAACTTTAGATAATATGGGAGTTATGGAAATTGGGCGGTAATCAGTGGGACTTGAGCTACCACAAACACATTTACATATAGGAGTAACATTACCAATTATCAACGCATAATCCATTAATGCCCTTTCTACCACTCTTCCATTTGTCACTCTTACCCATGTATACTTGTTTTTATCTTTCTTTTTGAAAAAGCTAGAACTTATCACCATCTCTTGCTCAACACATATATCTACCAGTCTCTCACCACTCTCATTTTCACCTGGTACGCCATACTTCCCAATGACACCTTCTACCTCTCCAGCGCCCACTCTAGCATTTAAATCACCCATGACAACTACATAATTCCTTCTACCCAGTCCTTCTACACACCTAGTTCATTCATTCCAGAATTCACTCCACTCTTCTTCACTTTTCTCACAACCTGGCCTATACGCACTGACAAAAGCCCAACATTCCCTACCCAACCTAACCCTTACCCACATTAACCTAGATGATATCTCCTTCCATTCCACTACTTTATCTGTCATCCATTCACTCAGCAATAAAGCGACACCTTCTCTTGCTCTTCCCCTTTCAATCCCAGACACTCTACCAGACATTTCACCAAACATCACTTCACCTTTCCCTTTTATCTTTGTCTCACACAAAGCCAATATATCCATCCTTCTATTCCTAAACATACTGCCAATCTTACATCTTTTACTCTCTGTCGTACTAAATCCACACACATTCAAACACCCCAAAACTTGAGTGCGGGGAGTAGTCACTCTCCCCCCAGCTCCATCTCTTTGATGTCTCACAGGATTATAATACAGGAGAGGGGTTTCCCAGCCCCTTCGTCCCGTCCCTTTTAGTCGCCTCTTACGACACGAGGGATACGTTGGCGCTATTCTAATTGTTTTCATGCCCCCGCGGCCACAGGGGATATACCATTACTTATTTCTGTCATCTTATTTTCAAGTAAACCATCCCAATGTCACTGCCAATTATTATTAATAAAATTCCTAACTGTAGGTAAAAAATAATTACTGGGAATGGGATACCTTTTTGGTAGCAACTCAGCTGCAGCATTCTTGGCCAGTGAATCTTCCTTCTCATTTCCAGACACACCTTTGTTGTCCAGTAACCCAACAAAATCCAACTGTTATACCTTTCATACCAATAATTAAAAACCACTATAAAATCTTCAAATCTAAAGGGTTATAGGAATTAAAAACTTCTAAAGCTTGTAGGACACTTCTTGCATCACTGAAAATGGTAAAATTGCCCTCGTCTTGTAACACTATTTTTTTGATAGCAGTTAGTATGCCATATAGTTTGGCCGTAAATATGGATGCTGTTAGAGAAAGTGCACCTCTACAATTAAAAATATTACTATATACAGTACTCCAAATCCTACGCCAGCATATATTTGGAGCCTTCAGTATAAATAAAAGTCAATCCCTTATGTTTTGCAACATGTTGAATAAAAAAAAACCTAGCTTCTATGTCAGTCATATTCTTTTTAACTCCAATAAAATATTTACAGAAAGATACCTCTGGTAATTTCCATGGAGGCGTTGATGAAACCTTAAATGGCAGCACCTTACTTCTAACTGCATCAAGACTGTGTATCAATTGTTTCACCCCAAAACCATAAGGTTGAGGGGATTTTGAGTGCATCTCAAAGTATCTTGAGTACTTCACAAAGCTTGCAGTCTGACAGGCTAAAGAATTAGGAATTCTTTGCAACCTAAACCAATACCGAATCATAGAAGACTTTCGGTAAAGGTCTAACGGTAATTTTCCAGCGTCAACAAGGAGGCCTGGAATAGGCAAAGTTCTAAACGCTTCTATTGCCAATCTGATACTAGTATGGTGTATAGAATCTAAAATCTTTAGTCGACTTGGGGTGGCTGAAGAATATACCTCACATCCATATCTAATTTTTGAAAAGATTAAGGTCTGCCCCCCATGATGTATGGGACAAAACTTTAAAAGCTTCAAGGCATCAAGACATTTTGCTTTTAATGATTTTAAGTAAGGAACCCATGTCAATCTACAAATATCAAGACTAAAAACCTTGCTTCACTTGCACATGGAATCCGTTGGCCTTTGATGTACATATCAGGGTCCTGATGTACTCCCCGAATACGACAGAAATGGACAACAACAAGTTTTATTTGTCGAAAACTTAAATCCATTCATATCAGTCCATTGAATTATTTTGTTGATTGCGCGTTGTAATTTTCTCTCAACCATCGCCATTCTAGCTCCAGCAAATGATATGGAGAGATCATCAACAAATAGTGTTGAGAGAATATGTTTAGGAATGACAGAGGATATTCCATTTATAGCAAGTGCAAATAGTGTTACACTTAGCACACTACCCTGGGGAACTCCTTCCTGACATTTTCTCTCAGAGTATCCCCCACTCTCACTTGAAAAAATCTATGTGAAATGAATGATTGAATGAACAATGGTAGCTCTCCTCATAATCCCAAATTATGAATGATTTTAAGTATACTGTACCATATCTCCATGCAATATCATATGCCTTTTCAAGGTGAAAAAAAAAAACTGTTACATGGTGCTGTTTGGAAGCAAAGGCTTCACACGTAGAGGACTCAAGTCGTATCAACACATCAGTCGTCGAGTGCATTTTTCTAAATCCACACTGGATAGGTGATAAAATACCCTTCTTTTCCAGGTACCACATCAGTCTTGCATTGACCATCTTCTCCATGATCTTACATAAGCAAGATGTCAATGCAATTGGTCGATAGTTTGCTGATAAAAACTTATCCTTACTGGGTTTTAAAAAGGTTAAAATGATGGCTAGTTCCCAAACACTTGGATAACCATGCCCTATTCTGTTAATAATACTTAAAATAAATGACTTTGTATTAACAGGTACATTTTTAATCATTGCATATTGAATTCCATCAGGTCCAGGGGCTGTATCATTACATGTAGCAAGTGCAGAATCAAATTCCCTTTCAGTAAAAAGAGAATTGTATGGCTCTTCCCTTCCTGTTGCAAAATTTCAAATTTGCTTTTCTTCAATGCTCCTATATTGGTGACCAGGGGCTGCTTCACACTTGCATGATACATTTGAGAAATGATCAGACAGGGCATTGATAACCTCGGTTGATTCAGTCACATACTGATCATTCACTTTCAACACAGGTGATGGGTTGGGGGTGAATTTGCCAAATATCTTTTTTACTTTCATCCACGCGGAGGATGATGGTGGTCTACTGTTAATGGAGGAAACAAAAGATACCCAAGACTGGCACCTAGCTTCTTTCATGGCACGACAGAATTGTGCTCTACATTTCTTGTATATAATCAAACTGTCCTCAGTATGGCACCTATGCAATAGAGTTAAAGACCTTCTTGTGGCTCTGTGCAGAGCAGTTAGTTCTGAAGACAACCAAGGGACTGGTTGTTGTTTGAATATCACTGTTGTTTTGGGAATTGAATGAAATCCTGCTGTATAAAGGGTTCCAATCACTAAGTCTATATTTTCAAACTGTTCTGCATTCCCTTCAATTTTGCTTAGCTCACGAAATCTAACCTAGTTCGCCTTGTCAAGATTCCATCGTGGCGATCTCTGTAAAGGCGGACCATTGTTGGTGTTAATAGTGACTGGTGCATGATCACTAGTATGCCAATCATCTAATGTCCTCCAATTAAAGTCGAGAAGGCAGTTAGAGCTTGCGATTAATAGGTCAATACATGACAACGTACCTGTCTGGACATGAAAGTGTGGCCGCTCCTGTATTAAGGAGCCCGACATCAACATTTTCCACAATTGATAATATAATATTGCCCTTGTGTTTGCTAATACATCACCTCATAAAAGATGTCTACCATTCATATCTCCCAGTAAGAGAAAAGGTTGAGGGAGTTGTTGAATAACCTCTACTTAATTATCATATAAAATATTATCATTTGGAGGCAAGTACAGAGAGCATATTGTATATTTTCTCCCTATATCAATTTGTACAACCACTGCGTGCATGGGTGTACGAATAGACAAAGGTATTTGGGAAAGATCTCAACAAACATACATGAGACTTCCACCCTGGCTCCCTGCTTGTTGATTAAATGGTGTTCTATAGCTAACATACTCTCGAGGACAAGGAGTGTTAGCATCAAACATACTTTCCTGTAGACATGCAATTATGGGGGAATTTTCATGAATTAGGAGCTTCAGTTCTTCATATTTGGCCCTTAAACCCTGACAATTCCATTGCACAATGGAGGAGAAAACTATGGATTATTTCTGGAAGACATCCTGGATGAGGTCTTCCCATTTGCAGTTTTTAATCTAACATTATTACATGTAGGTTTCTTCAGAGATGATCTTGATATGTTGGGTTTTATGTTTGTCTTTTTCTTTGTGTCCTTTTGATCTATTTGTTGGGGTGGATGGTGGATGTCCTCTTGAACTTCTGATTTATTCAATTTATCTTCTGGTTCATTAGAAACATCTACAGACAAAACATCAAATTTACTCGATGTCATAACTTTAATGTTTCTAATAGAGGGGGATGAGAGAGATGGAGGTCTCTCTCTTTTACAATTAATAGATGGTAAAATTCTAGGTTTTTGCACTTTTCCCTCTACAGGTGCCTCAGGTAAGCTGGTTTTAAGTGGAACCGCCATCAAATCAGGCAAGGACATGGCCTGAGAGAGGTTTGTACTAGTTTTTGTGATGGGGGACAAAGGCTGTACAGAGATGGGCAATGCCCTAGTGTTGATACACCGTGGTAAAGCCTCAGGAGGTAATATGCTTACTTATCATTCAGCAATTTATCAAATGGCATATTTCTTTTTCTAGAGCTATTGGCAGTACTAGGAGGGTTTGATTTTAATGCCTTAGCGTAGCTATTTAATTTATTTAATAGTCTCTTGGCATGTCCCACACTTATATGTTCTAAATTAGATTTGTTAAGGGCAGCTTCTTCAAACTTATACAGCTCACAGCTCTTGTCTGTGGATTTATGGATCGAGTTGCAATTTGAACACCTCTCTCCAAGTGCACATTCTCCATGGCAAGATTTGGAGCAAATACCACACACTTTCTCATTTTTGCAAACTTTAGACAGGTGTCCAAATTCAAAACAATTAAAACACTGCAGTGGCTGCTGCTTGAATGGTCGTACTTTAATCATTTCGTTTTTAATAATATGGAAAGGTACATAAGCATCCTGGAAAGTAAGGATAATCATTGATGTACCTGGGACTTTGTGAACTTTCCATACATTTAGTGGACACATGGCCAGTATCACCTTCTCTGTAAATTCATACAGATCTCTGTTAAAAATTACTCCCCTTCCATTACTAAAATTTAGGTGGAGTTTGAGATCTAACTTAATATCATTATTAGTTGTTTTTAGGTTGGAGAGTATTACAGATTGTGTGCTTGATTTGGCATGGATAAGGAAACTATTTTTTCCAAAACGAGATATATCTCCCGGTGCAAGAGTTCCTACTTTTTTCTGAATTAATTTGCATATTTTGAAATAATTTCTGTAAACCCCTTTGATTCAGCTACAAGCCACATTGGTGGTTTTGGCTTTCTCTTGGAAGGCATAACTAAATCAGCGTCTTTTTTCCAACCAGTCGGCAGGCCTATATACATCCAAATCCTTTGGTACCTTATCACAGAGAGCAGCCATGACATTCAAGTTATTAATTTTAATATTATCCATGCTACTTACTGCTTTAAATGCTTCATCAAGACTACTGCAAGATATCCATGAATCCCATTTATCATCTTCAAGTTTCATTCTTATTTCTTTTATGCATCCATAGCACTCAAATGCTTTATATAGATTATCATAGTTTGTCTATTGGAATTTGGGTAATATGAAGGATTCAAATTTTCCTCATGTTACCCAAATTACACAATTTTGGAATATCGGTAGATGGTCCTTTCCAGTTCTGAGGTCATCAAAAGAAATTTCTTTAATAGACTTGCCAGAGGTCGTCAAGACTGCCAGGGGAGAGTCAGCGTATCCAGGGGATGGGGGTTTGTTGTTTGCAGAGTCCATACGACAGGGTTGAGATTAGAGAGAAGAAGAGTTTGATTTGCCTGCTCAAGAATACTCAGACATCATACGTCAGAAAGGATATTTGCACTCTCTACTATCGGCACAATGAGAGTATACTTCCCAGATGGTCCACTCCATACCCTACCCGAAGGATAGCATCAAAACAGATACAGAGGTATCGAGGTGTAAGCTGAACCCACCTGTTAAGACTGAGATCAAGATAACTATGGAATCATCCTCCCCATATCTGTCATGACAGGCTTCCGACCGAAAGCCAAGAGTCCTACCCCAAGCATTGGATCCCCCTGGATTCCAAAGACCTAACACTTGAGATTAGTTCTGCCAAAAAGGTCCAAACCATCTTCGGGATGGCTGAGATAATCCAATACTCTCACATATAGCTTTGAGCGTAAATACCTCCCAACCATGACACCTCCTCACATTCATCAAAACAGGCAGCAATAATGGATTAAGAAACATCCATGCCAGTGGCAATAACAGATGTAGAAACATCCACGGCATTAAAAGAAAATAAAAGACAAATACATATACAGTATATGTACATATATACAGTACAGTACACATATACATATGGGAAATTTCACTCATATAGTTGAGACAGTAACACAAAAGAAAGCTTATAAGATTAGGAGAAGGTCAAAGTAATAATAAGAGGAAGACAAAGATGAGAGAGAGAGAGAGAGAGAGGAGAGAGAGAGAGAGAGAGAGGAGAGAGAGAGAGAGAGAGAGAGAGAGAGAGAGAGAGAGAGAGAGAGAGAGAGAGAGAGAGAGAGAGAGAAATTTAGATTCAAACTGGGGGAGCAATTTCCCCAAGTTCGAAAGCCCTCTTACCCGTCACCAAGTTTCAACATGGGAATATGCTGTGCTGAAGCTCAATGACTTCATCAAGGCATTCTCTCATTAAGAGTGGAATTGCCACGACAAGATTGTTCATCCTAGAGTGCTAAAGGTGGTAATACTGAACCAATAACACACTTGGGGGTAGGCAATTTGAGAAAGGGGGAGATAATTAATAAATTCTTTACATTAGAGGTTGGAAACTGAATGCTTGGGTAAAGATGCACAGTGAACACCAATTATGATTCATTGAAATACAGTAGTGATAAAAGCATTTTTTTTAATACTATACTGTATTCCATATTTCATTTATAAAAGCAAGGGATTGTTTACTGACATAAATGTTATTTTACGCCTCATTGCAAAAGCTTTGAATATCACCAGCTTTATATTTTTCCAAATCAAGATGTCCTCAGGGCAACAAGGCATACCAGACAACTTACCAGAATTGATGATGAATATATCATTAGACTCATCTGGAGACCTCAAGTCAGGCAACAACTCTTATTTTTCTACTTCCGCATTCCTCCTTCATAGATCCAATCATGATCACTTGAAAACTACACTTGGAGTGCATAGTCATCAGTAGTGAAGGATGCAGCATAATCACATCAGAGCCTCACCAATTACATGAAATGTTAACAAAATATTTAATACAGACCATACAATTATAATGTAGAAGGATGGAATGAAAATGTTCCATATATCACATAAGCTCTATATTGTTTTACATATAATATATATACATTTACATTACTTTAATAAAAGTCCAAAAAAAAAAACCGCACAAATTATGAAGTATCAATATCCATAGCTCTCTTGCCTATCAATGACAACTAGTTCAGCATCTTAGTCAATCATCAAACATTAAATAGGACAATATCAACCAATGAAACTACAAACCTATCTTACCCGTTATTTTTTTTTCTATAAAATGATCAAAGAATAATTTTCTAAAATGTGTTGGTATCGCATTTATCTTTTGAATTAAACTGCATAAAATCATTTCAAATCAGGATAGGACTTAACTGAAAAGTTACATGAACTTGTTTTATTTTCAATGAAAACATTACATAACTATTGCTATTCAACAAAATCCCACAGACAATGGTTTAACCTAAATGACCACTGTGAGAGAGAGAGAGAGAGAGAGAGAGAGAGAGAGAGAGAGAGAGAGAGAGAGAGAGAGAGAGAGAG